>NC_057813.1:479338511-479481122 GCF_018294505.1 Triticum aestivum | reverse complement strand
TAGGCTGCAGCTAAGCCCCCGAGTGAGAGGCAGACTCACCACCCGGTAGGATTTTCAAACTTAGGCGAGCACTGGGCTGCAGCTAAGCCCCCGAGTGAGAGGCAGACTCACCACTCGGTAGGATTTTTCAAACTTAGGCAAGCACTGGGGTGCAGCTAAGTCCTCGAGTGAGAGGCAGACTCACCACTCGGTATTTTTCAAACTTAGGCGAGCACTGGGCTGCAGCTAAGCCCCCGAGTGTGAGACAGACTCACCACTCGGTAGGATTTTTATCACTTCATCCTAGGTGAAATAGATTCGCAGCTAAGGCAACAAATACAAAATAAATAAACAATAACAATCATTCGGAAGATAATAAAACTATGTCTTTTGATAATCAAACTAAGAGGTACTTCTTATTACATCTCATCAGTCTAAATACTTAAGAGTAAAAAGGGCAGAGCAGTTCCGCATTCCAGGCGCGTGGTTCATCTTTGTTGTGCTCGACATTGAAGAGACGGTACGCCCCGTTGTGGAGCACCTTGGTGACGACGAAAGGGCCTTCCCAAGTGGGGGCGAGCTTGTGTGGCTTTTGCTGATCCACTCAGAGGACCAAGTCCCCTTCCTAGAATGCACGATCCCTTACGTTCCAGGCATGGAATCAACGCAAGTCTTGCTGATAAATGGTCGACCGAATCAAGGCCATCTCTCTTTCTTCCTCCAGGAGGTCGACTACATCTTGTCGAGCTTGCTCTGCTTCCTCTTCTGAGAAGAGTTCGACTCAGGGAGCAATGTGGAGCAAATCCCTCAGCAAAACGGCTTCGGGTCCGTAGACTAAAAATAATGGAGTCCGTCCAGTCGACCGATTGGGGGTTGTCCTCATCCCCCAAAGCACTGATGGGAGCTCATTGACCCAAGCTCCTTCCGCGTGCTTGAGGTCACGCATTAACCGGGGCTTTAGTCCTTTGAGAATCAATCCATTCACTCGCTCAGCCTGCCCGTTCGACTGAGGATGGGCGACCGAAGCGTAATCGACCCTCGTGCCTTGGGAAGCACAAAAGGCTCTGAACTCATCAGAGTCGAAGTTCATTCCGTTATCAGTGATGATGCTGTGCGGTATGCCATATCTGAATATCAACTCCCTGATGAAGCTCACAGCAGTACTTGCTTCAAGGTTTTTAATGGGCTTGGCTTCGATCCACTTGGTAAACTTGTCGACTGCTACCAGCACGTGGGTAAATCCGCTCCTGCCGGTCCTCAGAGGTCCAACCATGTCCAATCCCCAAACAGCAAAAGGCCATACGAGTGGAATAGTCTTCAGTGCTGATGCAGGTTTGTGGGACATGTTGGAATAAAACTGACAACCTTCACACTTGTCCACTATTTCCTTTGCCATCTCGTTGGCGTGCGGCCAGTAAAACCCGGCTCGCTATGCTTTGGCCACGATGGTCCGAGAGGACGCATGGTGACCACAGGTCCCCGAGTGAATATCATTGAGGATCATTCGGCCTTCTTCTGGCATGATGCACTTCTGGCAGACCCCAGTTACACTTTCTCTGAACAACTGTCCTTTTATCACAGTAAAGGCTTTAGACCGTCGAATGATCTGTCGAGCCACTTCTTCATCCTCTGGGAATTCTTTCCTAAGAATGTATGCAGTGTATGGCACTGTCCAGTCGGGAGTGATGACCAAAACCTCCATGACTAAGTTGACCACGGCTGGGATTTCGACTTCAGTGGGATCTGTGGCACTCTTGGGCTGTGGTGATTCTTTGGTGAAAGGATCTTCCTGAACTGAAGGTGAATGAATATGTTCCAAAAACACATTTTGGGGAATGGCCTCTCTCTGTGATCCTATCTTTGCTAGCTCATCTGCAGCTTGATTTTTCAGTCGGGGTACGTGGTGAAGCTCCAAACCTTCAAACTTCTTTTCCAGCTTTCTTACTGCATTGCAGTAACCAGTCATGGCTGGGCTTTTGACATCCCATTCCTTCATCACCTGATTAACCACCAAATCTAAGTCGCTGTAGATCATAAGGCGACGGACGCCGAGTGAAATGGCCATACACAACCCGTATAAAAGTGCTTCATATTCGGCTTCATTATTGGAGGAATCAAATTGAATCTGGAGAACATAACTAAGCTTGTCTCCACGGGGGGATACCAATACTACCCCCGCACCTGAACCATTTAGCATCTTGGAGCCATCAAAGAACATAGTCCAATGCTCCGAGTGAACTTGAGTCGGTAATTGCTGCTCAATCCACTCAGCAAGGAAATCTGCGATTGCTTGGGACTTGATCGCTTTCTTTGCCTCGAACTTGATATCCAATGGAAGGAGTTCAATCGCCCATTTCGCCACTCGACCAGTTGCATCTCTGTTATTCAGAATTTCAGATAGTGGGCATCGCTAATGACTGTAATGGAGCGGTTAGAGAAATAATGCGCAACCTTCTTCATGGTCATGTATATTCCATAGACAAGCTTCTGATAATGTGGATATCGTTGCTTGGATGGAGTCAGAACTTCAGAGAGATAATAGACTGGGCGTTGAACCTTGTAAGCTTTTCCTTCTTCTTCTCGCTCGACCGTGAGTACTGTACTGACGACTTGTCTAGTGACTGCAATGTAAAGCAGTAAAGGCTCTTTGCTGATTGGCGCAGCGAGCACCGGCTGGGTGGAAAGCAGGGTTTTGAGCTCTGTAAACGCTACATCAGCTTCTTCAGTCCACTCGAACCTATCAGACTTCTTCATCAGTCGGTAAAGAGGCAAGGCGTTTCACCGAGACAAGAAATGAATCGACTCAGGGCGGCCAGACAACCAGTCAGCTTCTGAATGTCATGCACTCGCACGGGGCATTTCATTCGGAGGATTGTATCAACTTTTTCTGTTTTGGTGTCGATCCCTCATTCGGAAACGAGAAAACCAAGTAACTTTCCTCCTGGAACTCCGAATGTGCACTTTGACAAATTAAGCTTGATATCGTACCTTCTCAGGTTGGCAAAGGGTTCTGCACACAATGCTGCAACTCGGGGAATCCTGCTGGTCGTTTGCACGTGCCCTCAAAAGTTCTTACAAACACTCGAGATAGCTCCTCCCAACTGTGAATACTGCCCGGAGTCAACTGAGTCAACCATGCTCGGGCTGACCCTTCCAACATAAGAGGGAGATGCTTCATTGCTATCTCATCGTTACCGCCTCCAATCTGCACAACCACTCGGTAATCTTCAAGCCAAGTTTCAGGCTTGGATTCGCCGGTGAACTTATTGACCCCGGACGCCAACCTGAAGTTGGGAGGAATCACTGCTGCCCTGATGGCCCTACTAAAACACTCGGGACCAGAAACATGCACTCTGCTGCCACTTGGATGATCTCTTCCAGGGTCTTCTCTATGCACCCTGTTCCGGTCGACCAGGCCTTGAACGAGGATAGACCTCGCGTCGAAGCCCGGTTCCCTTGGATCAACTGAGGCTCTGCGCTCGCCACTGTGATAGCGCCTGTCATCGTTCCACCGAGGCACATACAATGCACTCCTCGGAGGAGGCGAGGGTCCTTGACGATGATTGTCACGGTCGAGTGGATGACCATACTGCCCACGGCCTTCACGCCGTGGAGGCGATCATGGGCTGTGAGCCGACTGAACTGTATCCGCTGCAACAGATCTGCTGTGAATCCTATTCTGCGACTGAGACACTGATGTGTTTTGCTCTCCTGCTGCCCGAAGCAAGGCCTCTGCATCAACCCTCTGCCAGCTTCTGACTGGGAAGGTTGGATCGATTCCGCTATTCCGGCTGCAGCTGTGAGATTCTGAATCGGAGTTTGGTATACCTTAGGTGGAGGCGGAAAAAGTTGTCGTTGACTGGACTCATGGATCCACTCCTGAGCACGCTCGTCGAGAGCACGCTGAAGGTTATCCAGTTGAGTGCGCTCAGCCAAGTTAGCTAGGCGCACCTCCTCCAAGGCCCGAGCCTCGCGGGTTCCAACAATGATGGGCGTGTGGAGTGCATCCATGTTGCGGCGATGAAGTTCTTCCCTCTTCTGCGAAGAGAGGGGTTCGGGTCGGTATTCCTCATGGCCGCGCGACGGATCGCCGCCGCCTTCTCCGCCGCCTTCGCGGCGGAAACCGGGAGGGTTGTGAGGTGCGTCGACCATCAAGACTTCAGCCATAGGGTCGCTGCTGTCGCACTCGGGTGCGGTCTCCGTGGAGCTAGTCGAACAGGCCGTGGAGAGTTTCGTCGGGCTCGATTGCCGCGACTTGGTGGGTGGTCGAACATCGAGCCACCATGTGCTTCATCCACCGCTGAAGCCGCGGTCGACCGGATCGCTTGCAGCGACGAACGGCGGGGAGTGAAAGCACCGTCGGGGTCGACTGATACTGAGTCGACGGCTACCGAAGGAGAACGCTGCAAAGTGCGTTGCTCCTTGGACGGGGAGCGCCTTAAGGTCCAGGGGAGCTTCTTGAAGCCATGCAGAGTCGTCGGCGATGAACACGAGCGCGCCGAGACGGATCTCGCGGCCCTCGGCCAATCCGCCGCCGGAAACCATGATGATGATGATCGGAAAAAACTTGCAACTTCACCAGCAAGTCGCTAAGATACCGGCCCCACAGTGGGCGCCAACTGTCGTGGTCCTAAGACTGACAGTAGATAGGGGGGTAGGTATGGAGAGGCAAGATCTTAGCTATGGTGAAGGTGTACACACGAGGTTTACGAGTTCAGGCCCTTCTCGGAGGAAGTAATAGCCCTACGTCTCGGTGCCCGAAGGCGGTCGATTGGATTATGTGTGTTGTATTACAGGGGGTGCGAACCCTTGTGCCAGAGGAGGAGGGTGGCTTATATAGAGTCCGCCAGGACCCTTGCTCGCCTCCATTACAAGGGGCTTAATGTACATAAAGTAAGGGGTGTTACTGGTAACGCCAGCCTTAAATACTCTTAATGCTTATAAAGGCTAAGGGGTGAACGTCTGGCCGTTGCATGCTCTTTCGACTCCTGGTCTTCGATAAGTTGAGTGACTCTCCATATGGTCGAGTGACGGTAGGGAAGAGGACCGTCGAGTGATGTGGCCGTTGAGTGGATTGCACTCAACGCACTCGACCAGGGCTCTCCTGTTGTCTCTTGGTCTTTTTATCTTCCAGGGTAGTGACCTTGGGTAGGACGTATAGGTCAGGTCTATGACCCTACCCCAGGTCTATATCCTCGTCAGACATCACACGATCATCTCAGGATCAAATCAAGCTTGGTATAAACAATACTGCTGTAATCATTACATAACCACAAGGAACTTGATCTTTACCCATGATTTTCGCACAAATATCCAACAACTCGGTATCCTCGATACCACAATGATCATTCACCGAATCACACTTGGTTCAACAGGTTACCTCGTAACCAAATGGTGATCAATCACGGGTCACATATCCAACTTATCTCATCATCGGACTTGGGTTGTTATTAAACACATCATTATTACAATTGACCCATAGTGTGACTGACATGAACTGGGCCCTTATTTGTGGGCACGGCTATCGATAGATTTAATACACTCTGCAGAGGTAGCACACTGTACCCACGGTACAGAACCCATGGCCTCGCACTCCCATTCGGGTGGACCAACGGTGTTCCGACAAAACTGATCTACTGCCATGACACTCTCCCGGCCACTCCGACCAACACCCCTTACTGGGTTCAGTCCTGGGTGACCCTGCCTACCAGAGGCAAATACCACAGTCGTGGCAAAACAATAAACGGTCCGAAACAGGGACCCGCCGGCTATAACAACTACGGGCCCACAAGGTTTATGTCCGGCTACCTGATCAGGGTAGCGCGCGCCCATAACCTTCCCTAGCTGGACGCACCAGCGAGAGGCATGACAATAGACCCATCAGGGCCTCCTCATACTAAGGAAAATGTGGTTGCACTTGTTAGCTCGATATGGTGGCACCATGACTCAGCCAACAGTTGTTCAAGTTCAATAAGTCTGGTTAAAGTTGAATGCAATAAGCTGAGTCATATGAAAATAACATGATGCAACTACAATACATGAACATGATATCAACATAAGCATGGTTGTGCAACATTACTTCTCAACATATCAACAACAGTAAATCATATATCTAACTGAGCATGGCATACTAACTAGCATGATCATTACAAGTATACACATCTCAAAAACATAGCGCGACCACTAGTATCAATAATAAATACCATGCAAGAACAGATCAACAATGCTACCATGCAAGCATTTAACCAACTGGATGCGACAGAACATGCATAACAACGGCACTCGGAACAGACGATAGTCATGCACCGAAGGCCATCACCAACATCAATATGTACTACTATCAAGCAGGAACATATGAAAGGAATACTAGCAACTAGTACATGATAGCAGAGTGCAAAACGACATAGCACGAGAGTGAACATGAAACTCTAAGCATCACGGAAACAATGATAACTATAATTTAAACAAGCAAACATTGATTAAAGATTCAAGTTGAAAACCATGGCTACTTCATGACTATCATGCAAATGGGTATTGTGGCTTGCCTGGGGGTGAAGAAGGCACCGGGGAGAAATGCGGTGAAGCCGCGGAAAGATTTGCCGGAAACAGTTCTCTCCCGGATGGGCTGTTTACGGCAACAGCAAAGTGGTCATTTTCAGAATGTTAACACATGGTCAAAGGTTGACCAACAAAACGGGCTCGACGAGACAAAAAAATGGGCTTTGGAATCACCTCATTTGGAGTTGCGAGCAAAAATATATGAAGGACTGAAGTACAGGGACTAATCTATAAAGTTTATATTCACAGACAGGACCCTGAGCTGAAAAACGGAAAGCACATTTTGTTGAATACGCCTTCTTAGCAGAGAAAACGTATTTCTAGCCGTAGTTAAGTGAAAATATGCTTTCCCACAAGGAACACGCATTTCCAATCGAACTAAGACCAAAATACTCTTTCCCTTATTGAAAACGTATTTCACCAAAAGGCGTTTCCACTTATCCAGCTAGGCAGAGGTGGCGCCAGGGCTTGGTGTCACTGACTGGTGGGGCCGCGGGTCCATGCGCTTGGTCAACACCCTCCTCCCGCCTCATTCTTCTTCTCCTTGTTGCTCGCCTAACGGAGTAGAGGACGGGGCCGGTGGTGGCGCTCGTCCGGGTGGCTCCGGCCACCGTTTGGCATGCTCCGACCACCGGTGAGCTCGGGGCGACGGCCTGCACCTGAAGGCCAAGAGAGGAGCACCCGAGGAGTAGTGTAGCCAGCGGAGTTGCGCTTGCGGCGGGCGACATCTTCGGGCGGTGATGGGCTTGTGACCAGAGGTCGTTGGAGGGAGACGGCGAGTGCTGGGGCAGCTCTAGGGTGGTGGTGGTTGGTTCTCGTGGTGGCTATGTGGAGCTACAAAGGCGGGGATGGACGAATTTGGCCGAGGCCGTGCGGCGGCCATGGCGTCAGGGGATGAGCAGGAGAGATCCTCGAGCTCAACGGGGAGGTTGGGCAGGTTCCTAGGAGAGAGGTGGAGGGCCATGAAGTGCTCGGGAGCCACGGGGAGGGGCTATATATAGTCGGGCGAAGGCATGGCTGAGCTGGCGTCGCCGTGGACGCGTGTCTGGCGCCGCAGACGCATGTGCTCGTGCATGAGCTCGGGGGAAGGCGATGGCAAGGCACAGGGAAGAGCTCACGGGGCAGTGGCGGCCAAGGGAGCACGGGGAAGAAGAGATGGGCGAGCTCCGATCCAAAATTGCCACTGTACGTTCCTGGGCACGCGGCGGTTTGCATCGGTGAGGAAGCTGCCGGAGCGGGAGGGGGGTCCAGGGGAATGGCGACGACGAGGGGAAGACAAGGGACATGCTCACTCACGCGAAGACGACGAGAGGGAGCCGTGCTGAAGCACAAATATTGCTCTGGACACACCACAGGGTACAGAGCGCGTGAAACTGCATGCCAAATCAGTGTTCACCACTAGCACTGGTGCACGCAGTGCACGGGGTTCGGCCAAAACCTGTCTGGGGGTTAGTCCTTCCAGTGTAGGTCGCAACTGAGGTGGTGGTCTGGTTAAAGGAGTTGTGGTTTAGTGGGAATCATCATCTGAAGTTTACTTTTGCAAACTTGATCAACTAAGTGTGATCAATAGAGAGATACTATGGGTCAAATGTGATGTCTGGGGTGTTTAGGCTAGGAAGGACTACAGTCCTGGGGAATTTAAGAAGAAATTGACCAAGGATTAAAACACTTGCGTTGCAACTGCATAATCTGGTCTAGAAACTTGATCAACTTGATGCACTCACATGGAGTGTAAACTTGAGCTTAAATTCGTCAAGGCAGGGTTACTTGGTCCTATGAAGATGCTCAAAAAGTCTCATACCAATTGGCCAAGCCAAAACGGTACTTGCTTCACAAACATCTCCTATGGACAGAAACTTGCAAAATTCTAGAGAAATAATGGCTTGATGAAATATGCCCAAAATGGGTGGAGATATGTTATATGGATAATAGAAGGTCTAGAAAAAATTTCAGCCATAATGGAGCAAGGTAAAATATACTTGCTTCATAGACTGAAATTTTGACCAGAAATTAAGAATTGAAGATGAGCTCACATGGTGGCATGAAATAAGCTCAACTTTGGTGTAGGGCTACGATATGATGATATGAAGGATCATGCAAAATGGCAACTCATTTGGATATGCCTAGCTTGTACCTCCTTCACAAAGCTTCTTTTTGGACAGAAACTTTGGAAAATCATAATTAAATAATTACTAGGAAAATGAGGTTGCATTTTGGCATGTGGCAATGATATGGACATGAAAAGATGTCCAAGGAGTTTGAAGTCAATTGGGAAAAGGAAAATAGCGCTTGCTTCACAATGTGCCATTTAGGGCAGAATAGGAAATGAATTATTTGAGGAATATTTTTTATCATGGCAATGTAAAGTTTTGCCATAGTTGATGAAGACATGACCCAAACAGTTTATGAAAATTATTTGGGAATTTTAGGAGTGAGGGAAATATAGGTTGCTTCAGAACTTAGGGCAAATTGAGTTATTGCTTTAATAGAAAAGGATTTTTTTCCAATATAAAGAATATTGGGATTTGGTCCAAGGTGGAAATGGAAAGGTATAGGGAAGGATTTGGGTATGACAAGCCACTCTAGAAGAAAAGGAGAGGGCATCTCCTTCAGTTTCCAAACCACAGAGCCACGGAAATAGGGAACTCACGCAAAAACCTCGAAATAACAAAAGCAAAAGAAAGGGCCAAAAATCAGGCTGTCACAAAGTCGAAGCTGGTATTCTGAAGAAAGAGATGGCTGAGGACGCACGTCAGGGCCGAGGAAGAAAGTAGGTGAGCCTCCCCCTCCACCATGGAGCCGAACCCGGCGTAGACGCTCTCGAGCACTTCAGCGAGATCGGGGAGAAGAGCAGCAGGGCTCTCCTTCGGGGTCACCGCTGGCTCCTGGGGCTCACTACTGAAGAGTTCCTGTAGCGCCTTGCGGGACCTCGCCTCGAGGGAGGCAAAGGCATCGCGCTCCATGATGGCCGCCTTCTCGACCTTGGCAAGGGACGCCTGGGCCGCCTCCGCCTCCTCCTTCAACTTCTCCAAGTGGTTGTGCTCCGTGGCCTGCTCCTGGGCTGCCCACTTCAGCTCAACGTCGTGGTCAACAACCGCAGCCTCCTGGGCCTTCAGCTTCTCCTCTTGCTCCTGGAGCTGACCGGCCTGGGTGGCCTACTGATCCTGGAGAGTCTTCAGTTCAGCCTCCGTTGCATGGCACCGCTCCTACGCGTCCTTGGCCTCCTTCAGCGCCATGTCACGCTCGGCAGTGGCCAAGCCGACCACCTTCCGGGCATCCTCCACGGATGCCGCGGCTTGACCCTAGGCCGTCCGGACAGACGCATCAGCCATGAGCCACCCCGAGACCAGCTCTAGGCGCCCCGATGCCCTGCACTGATCAGGACCTCGAAGATCACCCCGGAGCTGGTCCAGCATGGAGCGGGCCTCCTCCATGGCCCCGGACGCGGCGGAAGCACCATGTCCCAACGGCATGGTGGGTGGAAGAAGAGGCGCTCCTGGCACCAAGACTGGTGGAGCCGCACCAGCAGGAAGGACCGGGGGCATCGGAGGCCTTGCATCCCCAGCAGGCGCGTCGGGGATGGGCGTTGCCAGGGACAGCTCTGCTGTAGGAGCCGTTCCCTTTTGAGGCTGGGCCTCACAGCTTTGGGAGGACAGAGCCGCTATAGGAGCCACAGGAGCTGCTTCGCCCCTCTAAACCAGAACCGCGGCAACCACCGCAGCGTGCTTGGCCTCGACGGCCCCAACATCCCCCTTCTTCTTCTTCACCATCGACTGTGATCTGACATCAAATAAATATATTGAGTACCAAAACAAAATCCAAGAGCAAGGTCAAGAAGGAGCACTTATGTTCCGTGGCGACGTAGTTCCTCTTCAGGCTCATCAGCGCAAGCTTCACGGGTGCGAGCGGTGCTGCGTTCTTGGGACCAGGCGTGCACGTAGTTGGCACCACGCCGGATGGTGGAGGTGAAGGAGGTGCACTGCCTAGAGGAATCAACACCGACCTACCACTTTTTAGGACCGCTCGCTTCGGCTTCTTCGGAGGGGTCCCCTCGGTTCTAGTGGTGACCCTGGCAGGGCGAGCCATCTCCTTCACCAGGCGTGCACCCGCGTCGTCATCGTCGGAGATGTCGCGGAGGAGGTCTCTCTGCCTCGGGGCAAAGGTCTCCCCCTCCCCCTCCTCGGTGACTTCGGAGGAGGGGTCGCCGGAGGATAGGTCCACCAAGGAGGCGGCTGGTGGGGGAGGCCCCGTCAACACGAGCCCGCGCTCATTGAAGACAGGCGTGCTGGCGGCAATCTCCTCCCCATATTCTCGGTGGTACAACGGGAGGCAATCATCTGGAGGTCCGCTCGGGTCCTTCCCGACCAGGGAGTGCAAAACCTTGCTCAACTCCTCGGTGGACAAGCTGTCTTGGCGCAGCTGGAGCTTGTCTTCTATGCCCCCGAGCTTCCACAAGGGGTGGGAGCGCTCCTGGAGTGGTGCCAGGCGCTGTGTAAGGAACTCCTTGACAATCATGGCCCCTGTCAGCTTCTCCGCCTTTAAGTCAGCCTCCATCTTCTTCATCAGTGGCCTTGCCTGGGGGTCGGTAATATTCTCGTGAGACCACCCTTTCTTGGATGATGGGAGCCCGATCGGTAGCTCCAGCAGGACGTGGGAGCGTTTAGCATCCATAAGGACCCATTTCTTCTGGAGGTCGTCCACCTTCTTCCTGCGTGGGAAATCGCATTACTGCCATTAGCCGCAACGAAGCCAGCACACGCACTTCTCTAATTTGGGTTCGAGCTTATCAGGTTGAAGCTTTTTCACATAAGCATCGCAGCCCCAAACTTTTAAGAAACGACAACTTTAGTTTCTTCCCAAACCACAGTTCATAAGGCGTCGTCTCAACGTATTTTGATGGTGCCCTATTTAAAGTGAATTCAGTGGTCTCTAATGCATAACCCCAAAATGATAATGGTAAATCAGTAAGCGACATCATAGATCGCACCATATCCTCAAAGTGCGGTTACGACGTTTGGACACACCATTACGCCGTGGTGTTCCAGGTGGCGTGAGCTATGAAACCATTCCACATTATTTTAAATGATGGCCAAACTCATAACTCAAATATTGTCCTCCACGATCAGATCATAGAAACTTTATTTTCTTGTTACGATAATTCTCCACTTCACTCTGAAATTCTTTGAACTTTTCAAATGTTTCAGACTTGTGTTTATTAAGTAGATATACCCATATATTCTTAAATCATGTGTGAAGGTCAGAAAATAACAATACCCGCCATGAGCATCAACACTCATTGGACCGCATGCATCGGTATGTATTATTTCCAATAAGTCACTATCTTGTTCCATTGTTCCGGAGAACGGAGTTTTAGTCATCTTGCCCACAAGGCACGGTTCATAAGTATCAAATGATTCATAATCAAGTGATTCCAAAAGTCCATCTTTATGGAGTTTCTTCATGCGCTTTACACCGATATGACCGAAATGGCAGTGCCACAAATAAGTTGCACTATCATTATCAACTTTGCATCTTTTGGCATCAATATTATGTGTATCATTAGAATCGAGATTCAATAAACCATCAACATTGGGTGTATGACCATAGAAGGTTTTATTCATGTAAACAGAATAATAATTATCCTCTATCTTAAATGAATAACCATATTGCAATAAACATGATCCAATCTTATTCATGCTCAACTCAAACACCAAATAACATTTATTTAGGTTCAACACTAATCCCAAAAGTAAAGGGGGTGTGCGATGATGATCATATGAATCTTGGAACTACTTCCAACACACATCGTCACTTCACCCTCAACTAGTCTCTGTTTATTCTGTAACTCCTGTTTCGAGTTACTAATATTAGCAACTGAACAAGTATCAAATACCCAGGGGCTACTATAAGTACTAGTAAGGTACACATCAATAACCTGCATATCAAATATACCTATGTTCGCTTTGCCATCCTTCTTATCCGCCAAATATTTGGGGCAGTTCCGCTTCTAGTGACCATTTCCTTTGTAGTAAAAGCACTCAGTTTCAGGCTTAGGTTTAGCTTTTGGTTTCTTCATGGGAGTGACAACTTGCTTGCCATTCTACTTGAAGTTCCCTTTCTTTCCCTTTTCCCTTTTCTTTAAACTAGTGGTCTTGTCAATCATCAACACTTGATGCTTTTTTCTTGATTTCTACCTTCAGCGATTTCAGCATCACGAAGAGCTCAGGAATCGTTTTTGTCATCACTTGCATACTATAGTTCATCTCGAAGTTCCAGTAACTTAGTGATGGTGACTAGAGAACTCTATCAATCACTATCTTATCTGGAAGATTAACTCCCACTTGATTCAAGCGATTGTAGTACCCAGACATTCTGAGCACATGCTCACTAGCTGAGCAATTCTCTTCCATCTTTTAGGCGAAGTATTTGTCGGAGGTCTCATACCTCTTGACACGGGCATGAGTCTGAAATACCAATTTCAGCTCTTGGAACATATCAAAAATATCAAAAATACCAATTTCAGCTCTTGACCCAGTCCGCATCATTGCTACTATCATGTTTCAACTTATTTTTCTCTAAGAACATATCAAAAATAAAGGGAAGCTACAACGCGAGCTATTGATCTATAACATAATTTTGCAAAATACTATCAAGACTAAGTTCATGATAAATTAAAGTTCAATTAATCATATTACTTAAGAACTCCCACTTAGGTAGACATCCCTCCAGTCATCTAAATGATCACGTGATCCATATCAACTAAACCATGTCCGATCATCACGTGAGATGGAGTAGTTTTCAATGGTGAACATCTCTATGTTGATCATATCAACTATATGATTCACGCTCAACCTTTCGGTCTCCAGTGTTCCAAGGCCATATCTGCATATGCTAGGCTCGTCAAGTTTAACTCGAGTATTCTGCATGTGCAAAACTGGCTTGCACTCGTTGTATGTGAACGTAGAGCTTATCACACCTGATCATCACGTGGTGTCAGCACGAAGAACTGTCGCAACGGTGCATACTCAGGGAGAACACTTATACCTTCAAATTTTAGTAAGGGATCGTCTTATAATGCTACCGCCATACTAAGCAAAATAAGATGCATAAAAGATAAACATCACATGCAATCAAAATATGTCACATGATATGGCCATCATCATATTGTGCTCATGATCTCCATCACCGAAGCATCGTCATGATCTCCATCATCACCGTCTTGACACTTTGATCTCCATCGTAGCATCGTTGTTATCTCGCCAACTATTGCTACTACGATTATCGCTACCACTTAGTGATTGTCGGTGTCAAAACCGGCGGATCTCGGGTAGGGGGTCCCGAACTGTGTGTCTAGGCGGATGGTAATAGGAGACAAGGGACACGATGTTTTTACCCAGGTTCGGGCCCTCTCGATGGAGGTAAAACCCTACTCCTGCTTGATTAATATTAATGATATGGTAGTACAAGAGTAGATCTACCACGAGATTGGAGTGGCTAAACCCTAGAATCTAGCCTATGGTATGATTCTTGTTCGTCCTACGGACTAAAACTCTCCGGTTTATATAGACACCGGAGAGGGCTAGGGTTACACAGAGTCGGTAACAATGGGAGGATATCTTCATATCGTATCGCCAAGCTTGCCTTCCATGCCAAGGAAAGTCCCATCCGGACACGGGACGGAGTCTTCAGTCTTGTATCTTCATAGTCCGGGAGTCCGGCCAAAGGTCTTAGTCCGGCCATCCGGACACCCCTAATCCAGGACTCCCTCAGTAGCCCTTGAACTAGGCTTCAATGACGACGAGTCCAGCGCGCAAGTTGTCTTCGGCATTGCAAGGTGGGTTACTCCTCCGAATATTTCACAGAAGATGCAACGACGGGACTTTAATTTGTGCGAGTTCGACCCGACCGGGCACCAGACTCTATCCTGGCTCTTCGAAACAAAGCATGAGGACGCCTGGAAGGTGCTTTTCAGGAGTTCCGAGGTCTCCCCTCCCGTCACCGAGGATCGCGGATTCTGCCCCAAACGTCAAGCCTCCGAAGTAAGCTTACATTTAGTCCCTTACGGGATACCCGAATTTCATAGTGTGACTTTATGTGGGATCTAAACTCCTATTCCTTTGACAGGACTGGAAGAGGACATCCGGACAGTTCGACTGTCCGGCCCCTTTGCCTGAAGGCCCAGTAGACGCACACCTAGCGAAGCTACTGGTTCCGGCACCTCACGTGGTGCCAGAGAAGAAGGCCAAGGAGAAGGCCACGGGGACCCGAAAGAGTTCCCGGCGCCCGGTGTCGTCGGATTTGCCCGGCGGCCCCAACGCACCTTCCGCCTCCGAAGACAAGGAGGAGGAGGAATAAGAAGATGCCTCTCCCCCTCCAACGGGGGGAGGAAAGAAGAGAAAGGCCGCCCCAAATGGGGAAGCCGGAGGGTCCAAGAAGGGCAAGACCCTTCTACCGGACTACGCCCCCGACGCCGAAGACGGCGGGGAGGACTGGCCATCCAGGGTCAAGCCCCTGGCAACATCGTAAGTGTCTGGCTACCTGAATGACTTATTGCACTCCTTTATTATTTGATAGATTTTAACGCCGAAGCTAATCATGCAGTCCGCCCAGAGCTCAGCTTGGCGATTCGTCGAGCGGATCTCTGATTTCGTCGGATGTGAATAGCGCTTCACTTCCGATGGCCTCCTCCCCTCTCCCTACAATCGACGCTGAGGTGGAGTCTCGTAGGGGACAAAACCAGGAGGAGGTGGTCCTGGAAGCGCCACAAGGCGACCTTCCGCACTCCAAGCCCAAAGGGGGTAAAGCCCCGGAGGGATCTAAGTCCGGCCCTGGGCCGGACACTGCTCCGGAACCATTAGTTGTTCCAGAGTCCTACAGGCGGCGCCTTCATAAGAAGGGCAAGCCCATGACGCTGGCGACTTCCGTCCACCAGGAGGCGCCGGACAATTTGCTGGAGGCACTTAACGGCGCCTCCATCGACGAAGAACACCGCACTGTTATGAGTGTGGTGATTTAGAAGGTTCAGTCCGCCAAGAGCGGGCTGACGGAAGCCTGCACAAGCTTGTTAACGGGCTTTGAGGTATGTGTTCAAAAACATATATAAAAAATGTTACCGCATAGACAGTAGCCCCTGATGCTCAGTTCGGTGTTCGGAAAGAAAAGCCAAACTGAGGATCTCAAAAGATATACGCAGGAGTCTAATAGAAATATGTCAATATGGGAATGCAGGCTGCGCTGCTGACCTCTGCCGCACTGACCGCGGAGGTCAATGCCTTGAAGGAAAGCCTCGAGCGGTCCGAGAGCGAGCTCAGCCGTGCCAAGAAGCAGCTCCAAGATAAAGAGGGTACATAGTACCTCCTGTAAATGTATATAGAAATACTTGGTTGCAAAATAATAACAGGACCAATGTTAATGTTGCAGGAGCCACGACCGAGGTGGCGATCCTGAAAGAGGCGGTCTCGAAGGCCGAAAAGAGTGAAGCCTTGGAGCGCACCGAGTGAGAGAAGCAGGAGGCGCGGGTGGCGGAGGTGCGGCAAGAGCTCCAGGCTCTCGTGGAAAAACACGAGAGTTTGGAGCGTGACTCGAAGACTCGAGAGTCCGAGCTTGCCTTGGCTCTTGAGAGTGCCAAGACCGCGAAGGCCGAAGCCCAGAAGGCCCTTCAGGAGATCGAGGCGATGAAGAAGATAGCGGCGGGTAAGGCATTCTTTATGCAAAGCAAAAATATAAAAGTTAATTATCTGCTACTTACCTGAATCCGGAGCTCTCCAGGAGCGTTCGCCGATCTGCCCCGTAGTGTGTCTGATGCCGCCGCATACTATCGAGCCGAAGAGGGGAGCTCGACAGAAGAAGTGTTCTGGTCTCAGTATGATGAGGCCGAACATCCGGTGCCCCTGAGCGACCAGCTGAAGCAGCTGGTCGAGCTCCACAAGGTGGCCGAACAGGCCATGAAGGGCCTCATAGCTCGGCTGTGGCCTGGAGAAGTCATGCCTGGGAGCTACTTCGGTCTGGTGCGGCGGCTGGTGGACGTGTGTCCGTGGATTGAGGTTGTCAAGCACTCCGTTTGTATTGAAGGTGCCCGTCGGGCCCTTGCCCGTGCTAAGGTGCACTGGGGCAAGCTAGACGCGGAGAAGCTGTTGACGGACGCGCCACCACCGGGCAAGGAGTATCGTACGCCCGAGATGTATTATAATAGTGTTCTGAAGGGTGCCCGCCGCATAGCGGATGAGTGCTCCAAAGATGTAATTTTTGAGTAAACTCACATTTGTTATCCTGTACGCTGAAGCTTTATTCATATGTGTTAAGCAACGCTTGTTAATTTAAAATATTACCTTCTGTGCGGCCGTTTATCAAATCTGAGAGATGCAAGTTGTCGGCTTCGACCCCCATGCCATGAGTGCTGGGGTGTTCGGGGTAAACCTGAGCGCTCTTGTTCCCATTCTTGGGTCCATCTAGGGAGGCGTTCAGCACAACGAACTAGGCTGTCGGACTTATAATGCTTTATCACTCTCACTTAGCCATAGAATTCTATAATTTTAAATTTCGGTGAAGCCCCTAGTATTCGGAAGATCGAGTTCGGGGCGCTATCCACGCCTAGGCCGGATAAGTCCGGTTCCTCGCTCGAAGTGGCATAAGTCTTTAAGGACCCGAAGAAACCTCGCGAACAGCGACCGGTCTCTCGCACTATCATGACAGTCAGTTTTAGCTTTCTCTACTGAGGTGTTAACCCAGCTCAACTGGGGCACAATCACAGTAGCTCTCCCAGCGCTACCTTAGCTAACAATGCGGAAAGTAAGGTACCAAAACATGGGAGCCGGGCAAACCCAACTATTGACCAAAGACATGATTCGGAGCCGATGCATATAGTGCTATAAGTTCGGGGTGCCACATTTGTTAGAGTGTTCGGTCTTCTCACACCATGTTATGGGGTGTTGTAAGCCCCTGGTGTATCATCCGTACCAAAGTGTACGGTTGCAGAATGTCATGACTGAACATATTTGTATATAAAAATAGATAAGTACAATAATAGGTAAGAGCTATATATTGTTCATTAAAAAAGGGCTGCTGCGAAAGCAGAACGATACAAAAAGTGCGGTAAGCAAGATATGGGAGTATTTGACATATTCGCCTCCAGGGGCAAGCTGCAGGATTGTAAGAGAAACATGTATTAAACTCGTTATAGAGACCACCTGGACTTTTGACGTGGCTTGCTTCCTCCCTGGCTATTGCATCGTGGGTTCGGCGAGAGTATTGCCGGACAGGCCTTCCGAATAGTTGGGTCCTGAAAGTGTGTGAAAAGGAAAATGGCGAAATAGGGAGCCCCTTAGTGCGGTTGAGCCACATTCTGGGTGTGCCGTTGTTGTGCCCCTCCCCTTATGCCCATGGTATCTCTAAGCCGTAATTATGTACGCGTGGTACCAGTATCGCCGTTTGACGGGGGTTGGGGTTGGGGCCGCACTGCTATGCTTGCTCGGAACGTGCCAGCCGGATTTGTTGTAGGTTACTTCGGGCTCACTTGACGTTGTCCGGACGTTTGGCACATGGATTGGAGAACTGCCTTGAGAGGCTACTCTGTACTTCCGCTACCAGGGCCGCCGTGTGCTCCTCCGTTCGGAGAGAGCGTTCGGTGTTTCCGTTTACCGTGATGACTCCGCGAGGTCTTGGCATCTTGATCTTGAGATATGCATAGTGCGGCACTGCATTGAATTTGGCAAATGCGGTTCGTCCGAGCAGGGCATGATAGCCGCTGCGGAATGGGACTATGTCGAAGATTAACTCCTCGCTCCGGAAGTTATACGGGGATCCGAAGACCACTGGTACAGCTGGCTTCTACCCCTGGTATGACAACTTTGAAGGTTGTCTTTGTGGTTTTAATCCTTGAAGGATCGATGCCCATTTTTTGCACTGTGTCCTGGTAAAGCAGGTTCAGGCTACTGCCGCCGTCCATTAGGACTCTGGTAAGGTGAAATCCGTCGATAATTGGGTCTAGCACCAGTGCGGCGAATCCACCGTGACGGATGCTAGTGGGATGGTCCCTTCGATCGAAGGTGATCGGGCAGGAGGACCATGGGTTGAACTTTGGGGCGACTGGCTCCAGCGCATAGACGTCCTTGAGAGCACACTTCCGTTCCCTTTTGGGGATGTGGGTTGCGTATATCATATTCACCGTCCGAACTTGCGGGGGAAATCCCTTCTGTCCTTTGTTGTTTGGCGGCCGGGGCCCCTCCTCGTTATCGCTATGTAGCCAGGTGTCTCTGGTCTCGGCACTTAACTTGCCTGCCTGCTTGAACACCCAACAATCCATGTTGGTGTGATTGGCTGGCTGTTCGGGTGTGCTGTGTATCTGGCACGAGCGATCGAGTATCCGGTCTAAGCTGGATGGGCCCTGAGGGTTTCTTTTGAATGGCTTCTTCCGCTGACCCAGTTTAGAGCCTCTGAATCCGGCATTGACTGCCGTGTCTTCAGTATTGTCACTGTTAATGCGGCGCTTATGCTTGTTGCAACGTGACCTGCCGTTGTTATCCTTGGTATCCGAATTGCCGGGGCTCTTGGTTATGTTATTGCTACGAGCTAGCCAGCTGTCTTCTCCCGCGCAGAAGCGGGTCATGAGTGTCGTGAGGGCTGCCATAGACTTCGGCTTTTCCTGTCCTAGGTGCCGGGCAAGCCATTCGTCTTGGATGTTGTGCCTGAAGGCTGCAAGGGCCTCGACGTTCGGACAATCGACTATTTGGTTTTTCTTGGTTAGGAACTGTGTCCAGAATTGTCTAGCCGATTCCTCTGGCTGCTGGATTATGTGGCTTAGGTCATCGGCGTCTGGTGGTCGCACATAAGTGCCCTGGAAGTTGTCAAGGAATGCGGATTCCAGGTCCTCCCAACAACTAATTGACTCTGCTGGCAGGCTGTTAAGCCAATGTCGAGCTGGTCCTTTAAGCTTGAGCGGGAGGTTTTTGATGGCGTGTAGATCATCACCATGGGCCATGTGGATATGAAGGAGATAATCCTCGATCCATACTGCGGGATCTGTTGTGCCATCGTATGATTCGATGTTTACCGGTTTGAAGCCCTCGGGGATTTGATGATCCATTACTTCGTCTGTGAAGCATAGTGGGTGTGCGGCGCCCCTGTACTGGGCTATATCACGACGCAGCTCGGACGAGCTTGGTTTGTTGTATTCGGCCGGGCCATACTTATTATGTCCGGCGTGACGGCTAGCTTCACGTGAAGCGGGGCGCCCATGCGATCCGTAGATCAGTCTTGTTTACCTTGCCTTATTCTAAAAGATGTCTCGCAGGTCTGTTGCGTCTCCCTGTACTCTGGTATGTTTTGAGCGGTGTCGGGGTGCGGCTTGGGTTGAGGGCCTGAAGGCCTCTCTATCGCGGCCACGGGGTGGCCGATCGGGCGCATCGTACGCTGGTGATGTAGGTTTAGTTGCTTCCTCCTCAAGTTGGGGTAGCAGCCTGCGCTTTGGGTAGCTCTTGGATGGGCGTTCTAGTTTATACTCTTCGGTCGCCAGGACTTCAGTCCATCTGTCGGCTAGCAAGTCTTGGTTAGCTCTAAGCTACTGTTGTTTCTTCTTGAGGCTGCTTGCCGTGGCTATGAGCCTTCGTTTGAAACACTCTTGTTCGACGGGATCTCTGGCACGACGAATTCGTCGTCGTCGAGGCTTGCCTCGTCTTCGGAGGGAGGCACGTAATTGTCGTCCTCATCCTCTTTGTCGGTCGCTCTCTCATGAGGGCTGGCTCCTTCGTCCTCCTGCACTGAATCTTGCTGGAGGGGGTTGTCTTCGGCACTGTCCGGCGTATTGTTATCTCCGGTGTCGGAATCGTCGTTTTTGCTTTGGCGGGACTTAGAGCGGCGCCGCTGACGTCGGCTCTTGGGTTGCTTCTTGGAGGGGTCATCCTCCGTTTTCTCCTCACCATCCCCCGCTTTAGGGGTGTCCACCATGTATATGTCATATGACGAGGTGGCTTTCCAGTTCCTGATAGGTGCTGGTTCTTGATCGCCTCCTTCATCGGCGTCCATGCTGTCGATGTCTTCGGAGTCAAAGTCGAGCATGTCGGTTAAATCGTCGACAGTGGCTACGAAGTGGGTGGTGGGTGGGCTACAAATTTCTTCGTCGTCCGTATCCCAACCGTGTTGGCCGTAGTCCGGCCAGGGCTCTCCTAACAAAGAGAGAGACTTTAATGAATTCAGGATATTGTCGAAAGTCGAGTGCTGAAAGACATCCGCGGCGGTGAACTCCATGACCGGAGCCCAATCGGGCTTAATCGGAAGAGGTGCGGGATTTATGGAGTCCGGATCGGAGTCCGGCACCTTGGAGTCACGGGCCTTGCGAGGGACTAGGCTGGTATCGGGCTCTATCGCCGTAGAGGTTGCAGCTTCTGGGGCGGGGTCCAACCGTCCGTCCCCGACTGGCGCAGCTGGCTCCGAGCTAATGGTCAAAGCAGACACCTGAGCGGCGCTCTGGTTGTTGTCCGATGACAGAGCTAAATCATGCCCATCGTGACAGTGCGGCGCGCTCGGTCGTGGCTCGAATCCGTCGAAGATCAAGTCCCCGCGGATGTCGGCCGAGTAGTTTAAGCTTCCAAACCTGACCTGGTGGCCAGGGGCGTAACTTTCGATCTGCTCTAGATGGCCGAACGAGTCGGCCCGCAGTGCGAAGCCGCCGAATACGAAGATCTATCCGGGGAGAAAAGTCTCATCCTGGACTGTATCACGATTGTCGAGCGAAGAAGCCATCGGGCCTAAAGGCGACTACACAAAGGAACTCTCAGTGAAAGCACCAATGTCAGTGTCAAAACCGGCGGATCTCGGGTAGGGGGTCCCGAACTGTGCGTCTAGGCGGATGGTAACAGGAGACAAGGGACACGATGTTTTTACCCAGGTTCGAGCCCTCTCGATGGAGGTAAAACCCTACTCCTGCTTGATTAATATTGATGATATGGGTAGTACAAGAGTAGATCTACCACAAGATTGGAGTGGCTAAACCCTAGAATCTAGCCTATGGTATGATTCTTGTTCGTCCTACGGACTAAAACTCTCCAGTTTATATAGACACCGGAGAGGGCTAGGGTTACACAGAGTCGGTTACAATGGGAGGAGATCTTCATATCATATCGCCAAGCTTGCCTTCCACGCCAAGGAAAGTCCCATCCGGACACGGGACGGAGTCTTCAGTCTTGTATCTTCATAGTCCGGGAGTCCGGCCAGAGGTCTTAGTCCGGCCATCCGGACACCCCCTGATCCAGGACTCCCTCAGTGATAAACTAAAGCAATTACATGGCGATTGCATTTCATACTATAAAGCGACACCCATATGGCTCCTTCCAGTTGCCGATAACTCTGTTGCAAAACATGATCATCTCATCCAACAATTTATATCTCATCATGTTTTGACCATATCACATCACAACAAGCCCTGAAAAACAAGTTAGACGTCCTCTACTTTGTTGTTGCAAGTTTTACGTGGCTGCTACGGGCTTCTAGCAAGAACTGTTCTTACCTACACAACCACAATGATTTTTCGTCAAGTGTGCTGTTTTAACCTTCAACTAGGACTGGCCGTAGTCAAACTCGATTCAACTAAAGTTGGAGAAACAGACACCCGCCAACCACCTATGTGCAAAAGCACGTCAGTAGAACCAGTCTCATGAACGCGGTCCTGTAATGTCGGTCCGGGCCGCTTCATCCAACAATACCGCCGATTCAAAGTAAGACGTTGGTGGTAAGCAGTATGACTATTATCACCAACAACTCTTTGTGTTCTACTCGTGCATAAAACATCTACGCATAGACCTGGCTCTCATACCACTGTTGGGGAATGTAGTAATTAAAAAAAATTCCTATGATCACGCAAGATCTATCTAGGAGATACATAGCAATGAGACAGTAGAGTGTGTCCATGTACCCTCATAGACCGAAAGCGGAAGCGTTTAGTAACGCGGTTGATGTAGTCGAAAATCTTCACGATCCAACCGATCTAAGTACCGAATGTACGACATGTCCGGTTGAGCACACGTTCATCTCAATGACGTACCTCGTGCTCTTGATCTAGTTGAGGACGAGGGTGAGTTTCGTCAGCATGATGGTGTGGCGACGGCGATGATGATGTTACCGACACAAGGCTTCTCCTAAGCACTACGGCGATATGATCGAGGTATGTAACTGTGGAGGGGGCACCGCACATGGCTAAGGCAAAACTTGGTGTGTCCTAGGGTGCCCTCCTGCCCTCGTATACAAAGGAGGGAGGGGGAGGCCGGCCGACCAAGCTAGGTGCGCCGGGAGAAGGGGAATCATACTAGGAATCCAAATCCTAGTAGGTTTCCACCTAAGGCTTTGTTTGGTAGAGGAGTATTTGAGAGGTTTTGGGAGGATTTGGTGAATCCCTCCCTTCCACCCAATCCCCTCAATTCCCCTCACATCCCCATGTCTCCAATCCCCTTCCATAAAAACTTATTTGATAGACAGGGTTTACTATAAGCTACAGAATGGTCATCATCATAACTTATGAAGAGTTTAGGTTTCAACGCTCGAGAACAAGTCCATTATATGAAAAAAATAAGCCACCATGCTTAACAGCAGCCATGCTCCGAGCACCGCCACCCAGATGCAGCAATGATGGACAAGCATCGTCATGCCACTAAAATCATCATCGCAGTTCACATACCCAAGCATTCTCTTAAAAAAGGCATACTCAAATCAAGCATTCAAACTTATGAAGTTATTTGTTGTTCAGTTAAACATAAAACCTGAACATTCCAACTTCCCAGTTTAGCTACCGTTCAGTTTTAGGGGGGGGGGGGGGAGTTACTAACCCACAAAAAGAAATAGGAGAAAGGAGTCTGCTAGCTTTCTTGCAGACTATACGTACATGTGAAACATAGAATCACATCATGCAAGTTATACAGCAGGTTAAACATAAAGTAAAAGCCAGCAGATAACTACAAAATATTGAGTTGTTAGAAATACTGCAAATGGGGCTGTGTTTGTGTGTAGGTTTGCCTCAAGGCACACAACCATGAGATGAACTATGTTGGTATTTCTCTATTTGCCTCAAGGACATCATATCTTCATCATCCTCACTTATCCTCTTCATAATTCGATTCATAATCTCGGAGTTCATCTTGGAACTAAAACTAGAGTAAACAAGCAACAAATAAGAACTACTGATACGTCTCCAACATATCTATAATTTTTGATTGTTCCATGCTATTATATTACCTGTTTTGGATGTTTATGGGCTTTATTTTACACATTTATATCATTTTTGGGACTAACCTACTAACCGGAGGCCCAGCCCGTATTGCTGTTTTTTTGCCTATTTCAGTATTTCGAAGAAAAGAAATATCAAACGGAGTCCAAACGGAATGAAACCTTCGGGAGCATGATTTTTGGAACGAACGTGATCCAAAGGACTTGGAGTGCAAGTCAAGAAGCAATCGAGGCGGCCAAGAGATCGGAGGGCGCGTCCACACCTCCTGGGCACCCCCCGTCTCCTGGGCCCCTCGAGTGGCCACCGACGTACTTCTTCCTCCTATATATACCTACGAACCCCAAAAACATCCAAGGAGCCACCGAAACACAATTTCCACCGCCGTAACCTTCTGTATCCATAAGATCCCATCTTGGAGCCTTCGCCGGCGCTCCGTCGGAGGGGGAATCGACCATGGAGGGCTTCTACATCAACACCATAGCCCTTCTGATGAGTTGTGAGTAGTTTACCACAGACCTTCGGGTCCATAGTTATTAGCTAGATGTCTTCTTCTCTCTTTTTGGATCTCAATACAATGTTCTCCCCCTCTCTTGTGGAGATCTATTCAATGTAAACTCTTTTTGCGGTGTGTTTGTCGAGATCCGATGAATTGTGGGTTTATGATCAAGTTTATCTATGAGAAATATTTCAATCTTCTTTGAATTCTTTTATGTATGATTGAGTTATCTTTGCAAGTCGCTTCGAATTATCAGTTTCGTTTGGCCTACTAGATTGATCTTTCTTGCCATGGGAGAAGTGCTTAGCTTTGGGTTCAATCTTGCGGTGTCCTTACCAAGTGACAGAAAGGGTTGCAAGGCACGTATTGTATTGTTTCCATTGAGGATAAAATATGGTGTTTATATCATATTGCTTGAGTTTATCCCTCTACATCATGTCATCTTTCTTAATGCGTTACTCTGTTCTTATGAACTTAATACTCTAGATGCATGCTGGATAGCGCTCGATGTGTGGAGTAATAGTAGTAGATGCAGGCAGGAGTCGGTCTACTTGTCACGGACGTTATGCCTATATACATGATCATGCCTAGATAATCTCATAATTATTCGCTTTTCTATCAATTGCTCGACAGTAATTTGTTCACCCACCGTAATACTTATGCTACCTTGAGAGAAGACAGTAGTGAAACCTATGGCCCCGGGTTCTATCTTTTATCATATAAGCTTTCAATCTACTTTTATTTGCATCTATATTATAAAATACCAAAAATATACTTATCTTATCATACTATCTCTATCAGATCTCATTTTGGCAAGTGGCCATGAAGGGATTGACAACCCCTTTATTGCGTTGGTTGCGAGTACTTTGTTTGTTTGTGTAGGTGCATGGGACTTTTGAGGAGCCTCCTAGTGGATTGATACCTTGGTTCCCAAAAACTGAGGGGAAATACTTACGCTACTGTGCTGCATCACCCTTTCCTCTTCAAGGAAAACGAACGCAAGCTCAAGACATAGCAAGAAGGATTTCTGGCGCCGTTGCCGGGGAGGCTTCCACCAAGTCAAGTCAAGATTCAACCTCCCACCAACGTGCGATTTGTGGCGCCGTTGCCGGGGAGGTCTTTGCTCAAGTCAAGGCATACCAAGTACCCATCACAAACTCATCTCCCTTGCATTTATATTATTTGCCATTTGTCTCTCTTTTTCCTCTCCCCCACTTCACCCTTGCCGTTTTATTTGCCCTCTCTTTGCCAATCTCCTCTCTTTTCTGCTTGCCTTCTTCTTCCTCTCTCTTTCCGCTTGCCTTTTTTCGTTTGCTCGTGTGTTAGATCGTTTACCTTGTCGGTATGGCTAGTTCCTTATCCGCTCCTATGTCTCCCGAGTTTGAAGTTCTTCACTTCAAGCAAAGGCAAGGAGAAAACTTAAAAGATGCTTGGTATAGGATGATGGAATCTTATCGCAAGAGCACCCTAGAGGTGAACTTTAGAATTCTTCTTCGCAATTTTTATGCTGGGCTAAACATGATGCATAGACAACTCTTGGACTGCATTGCCAAGGGAAATTTTATTGAAATTGATCCTAGTATTGCGCATGAAATTATAGAGGGAATAGTGGTAACACTATCTCAAAAGGGAGGACCACATCCTACCCAAGAAGAAACACAAGTGTTTGGAAAGATTTGCGAAGTAACAAAAATATTACAAAAATCTCTTGAGCCTCTTAAAAGTGTTAGCGGAAATCTTCACCGCATGAATATGTTGATTACCCTTTGCAATAAGCGGTTGGATTCTTTAGATCTAAAAATTTCCAAGTACAAAGAGAAATGTAAAGAACCTCCCGGATTCGAGCATCACCCTGCTAAAAAACTGAAAATTAAAGATGGCACTACTTAGATCTATCTTCGCTTTTATGCCTAGCTAGGGGCGTTAAACGATAGCGCTAGTTGGGAGGCAACCCAATTTTCTTTGTGTTTTTTTGTTTTTGTTCCTGTTTAGTGATAAATTTTGCATCTACCTTCTGTTTAGATGTGTTTTTATGTTTTAATTAGTGTTTGTGCCAAGTAGAACCTATAGGATAACCTATGATGATAGTTGATTTGATTTTGCTGAAAAACAGAAACTTTGCACTCACGAGAAATTTTTTATTAAATCACAGAAACGTGCTTTTGCATTGATAATTTTTTATAATGATTAATAAACAAATTTTCCAGGACGTCCTATTTTGGTAGGATTTTTAAAGTTCCAGAAGTTTGCGTTAGTTACAGATTTCTACAGACTGTTCTGTTTTTGACAGATTCTGTTTTTCGTGTGTTGTTTGCTTATTTTGATGCATCTATGGATAGTATTAAGTGGTATGAACCAAAGAGAACTTGGAATACGGTAGGTTTAACACCAATATAAATAAATAATGAGTTCATTACAGTACCTTATGTGGTGGTTTTGTTTTCTTTCACTAACGGAGCTTATGAGATTTCCTGTTGAGTTTTGTGTTGTGAAGTTTTCAAGTTTTGGGTAAAGCTTTGATGGAGTATGGAATAAAGAGTGGCAAAAGACTAAGCTTGGGGATGCCCAAGGCACCCCAAGATATTCAAGAATAGACAAAAGCCTAAGCTTGGGGATACCCCCGGAAGGCATCCCCTCTTTCGTCTTCGTTCATTGGTAACTTTACTTGGAGCTATATTTTTATTCGCCACATGATATGTGTTTTGCTTGGAGTGTCGTGTATGATACTAGTCTATTATTTTTAGTTTACCACAATCATCCTTGCTGTACAAACCTTTTGGGAGAAGCCTATTTGATTGAAATTTATTAGAATACTCTATGTGCTGCACTTATATCTTTTGAGCTAGATAGTTTTTGCTCTATGTGCTTCACTTATATCTTTAAGAGCACGGTGGTGGATTAGTTTTGAAGAAATTATTGATCTCTCATGCTTCACTCATCTTATTTTGAGATTCTCTTAGAACAGAATGGTATTTTCTATGGTTATAAAATTGGTCCTAGAATGGTAGGCATCCATGTTGGGTATAATAAAAAATATCATAGAAGTGGATTGGATGCTATGCTCAATTTGATACTTGATAATTGTTTTGAGATATGGAGGTAGTGATATTAGAGTCATGCTAGTTGGGTGATTATGAATTTAAAGAATGCTTGCGTTGAAGTTAGCAAGTCCTGTAACATGCACGTATGGTAAAAGTTGTGTAACAATTTCATTGCATAGGGTGCTCTTTTGATTGCTTTCCCTTGTGTGGAGGTCGGGGGGCGCGCGATGGTTAACTCCTACCAACCTCCCCCTTAGGAGCATGCGCGTAGTGCTTGGTTTTTGATGACTTGTAGATTTTTGCAATAAGTATATGAGTTCTTTATGACTAATGTTGAGTCCATGGATTATACGCACTTTTACCTTTCCATCATTGCTAGCCTCTTCGGTACTGTGCATTGCCCTTTCTCACCTTGAGAGTTGGTGCAAACTTCGCCGGTGCATCCAAACCCCATGATACGATACGCTCTATCACACATAAACCTCCTTATATCTTCCTCAAAACAGCCACCATACCTACCTATTATGGCATTTCCATAGCCTTTCTGAGATATATTGCCATGCAACTTTCCACCGTTGCGTTCATCATCATCATGACATACATTACTTTTGTCATATTGCCATTGCATGATCATGTAGTTGACATCGTATTTGTGGCAAAGCTACCATGCATAATTTTTCATACATGTCACTCTTGATTCATTGCACCATCCTGGTACACCGCCGGAGGCATTCATATAGAGTCATATCTTGTTCTAGTTTTGAGTTGTAATTCATATGTTGTAATCAATGAAAGTGTGATGATCATCATTATTAGAGCATTATCCCTGAAAAAAAGAAAGGCCAAAGAAAAAAAATAAAAAAAATAAAAAGGGGCAATGTTACTATCTCTTTTTACACACTTGTTCTTCAAAGTAGCACCATGTCCTTCATATAGCGAATCTCATTTATTGTGCTTCAAGGTAGCACCATGTTTTTCATATAGTGAGTCTCATATGTTGTCACTTTCATATAGTAGTGGGAATTTTTCATTATAGAACTTGGCTTGTATATTCCTACGATGGGCTTCCTCAATGCCCTAGGTCTTCGTGAGCAAGCAAGTTGGATGCACACCCACTAGTTTCTTTTGTTGAGCTTTCGTACATTTATAGCTCTAGTGCATCCATTGCATGGCAATCCCTACTCCTCATGTTGACATCAATTGATGGGCATCTCCATAGCCCGTTGATTATCCTCGTCAATGTGAGACTTTCTTCTTTTTGTCTTCTTCACACAATCCCCATCATTATTCTATTCCATCCATAGTGCTATGTCCATGGCTCACGCTCATGTATTGCATGAAAGTTGAAAAAAGTTTGAGATTGCTAAAGTATGAAACAATTACTTGGCTGAAACCGGGGTTGTGCTTGATGGGAGTATTTTGTGTGATG
Source organism: Triticum aestivum (assembly GCF_018294505.1). Lineage (NCBI taxonomy): Eukaryota > Viridiplantae > Streptophyta > Magnoliopsida > Poales > Poaceae > Triticum > Triticum aestivum. Next base: position 479,452,410 of record NC_057813.1, on the reverse strand, counting down.
AAAATGAAGCATATCCTAACTATATGATTTTGTAGGGATGAACTTTCTTTAGCCATGTTATTTTGAGAAGACATGATTGCTTTGATTAGTATGCTTGAAGTATTACTATTTCTTTTGTCAATATGAACTTTTATTTTGAATCATTTGGATCTGAACATTCATGCCACAGTAAAGAAAATTACATTGAGAATTATGCTAGGTAGCATTCCACATCAAAAATTCTGTTTTTATCATTTACCTACTCGAGGACGAGCAGGAATTAAGCTTGGGGATGCTTGATACGTCTCCAACGTATCTATAATTTTTGATTGTTCCATGCTATTATATTACCTGTTTTGGATGTTTATGGGCTTTATTTTACACATTTATATCATTTTTGGGACTAACCTACTAACCGGAGGTCCAGCCCGTATTGCTGTTTTTTTGCCTATTTCAGTATTTCGAAGAAAAGGCATATCAAACGCAGTCCAAACGGAATGAAACCTTCAGGAGCGTGATTTTTGGAACGAACGTGATCCAGAGGACATGGAGTGCAAGTCAAGAAGCAATCGAGGCGGCTAGAAGATAGGAGGGCGCGCCCACCCCTCCTGGGCGCGCCCCGTGTCTCCTGGGCCCCTAGAGCGGCCACCGACGTACTTCTTCCTCCTATATATACCTATGTACCCTGAAAACATCCAGGGAGACACCGAAACACAATTTTCACTGCCGTAACCTTCTGTATCTGCGAAATCCTAACTTGGAGCCTTTGACGGCGCTCCACCGGAGGGGGAATCAACCATGGAGGGCTCCTACATCAACACCATAGCCCTTCCGTTGAGTTGTGAGTAGTTTACCACAGACCTTCGGGTCCATAGTTATTAGCTAGATGGCTTCTTCTCTCTTTTTGGATCTCAATACAATGTTCTCCCCCTCTCTTGCGGAGATCTATTTGATGTAAACTCTTTTTGCGATGTGTTTGTCGAGATCCGATGAATTGTGGGTTTATGATCAAGTTTATCTATGAGAAATATTTGAATCTTCTCTGAATTCTTTTATGTATGATTGAGTTATCTTTGCAATTATCTTCGAATTATCAGTTGGGTTTGGCCTACTAGATTGATCTTTCTTCCCATGGGAGAAGTGCTTAGCTTTGGGTTCAATCTTGCGGTGTCCTTACCAAGTGACAGAAAGGGTTGCAGGGCACGTATTGTATTGTTGCCATCGAGGATAAAAAGATGGGGTTTATATCATATTGCTTGAGTTTATCCCTCTACATCATGTCATCTTTCTTAATGTGTTACTCTGTTCTTATGAACTTAATACTCTAGATGCATGCTGGATAGCGGTCGAGTGTGGAGTAATAGTAGTAGATGCAGTCAGGAGTCGGTCTACTTGTCATAGATGTGATGCCTATATACACGATCATGCCTAGATAATCTCATAATTATTCGCTTTTCTATCAATTGCTCGATAGTAATTTGTTCACCCACCGTAATACTTATGCTATCTTGAGAGAAGTCACTGGTGAAACCTATGGCCCCCGGGTCTATCTTTTATCATTTAAGCTTTCAATCTACTTTTATTTGCATCTTTAATTTTTGCATCTATATTATAAAATACCAAAAATATACTTATGTTATCATATTATCTCTATCAGATCTCACTTTCGCAAGTAGCCGTGAAGGGATTGATAACCCCTTTATTGCGTTGGTTGCGAGTACTTTGTTTGTTTGTGTAGGTGCGTGGGACTTTTGAGGAACCTCCTACTGGATTGATACCTTGGTTCTCAAAAACTGAGGGAAAAATACTTACGCTACTGTGCTGCACCACCCTTTCCTCTTCAAGGAAAACCAACGCAAGCTCAAGACGTAGCAACTACATTTCATGGTTTACTTGACTTGAAGCAAATTATTAATAAGACATACACACATAGTAAGACGCCATCAAGTAGGATATAGTACTTCGGTTAAGAATTAAGAAACAAGGTCTAGAGGCCAAAAAGCTTGTGTACATTACCGAATTTAGGTGTGACAACTGGATCCCAAGATGGAGCCAACTCGTCCACCCCAACAAGAACCCAAGCAGCTGGCTGTCAAAATAAGAACATATCAGCAGCATGTAAGATGACATATAATCATTCATCAAACACTTCCAATCAGTAATTAACAATGAAATAGGAAAAATGAGGTATATTCCAATTAGGCAATGCTCCAAGGTTTCTCTCTGTCTCATTAATCCAAGTGTTAGTACTATAACATAGTAGCATATCATTTATTATGATACGGTATAACGAATAAATTCTCCGGCTCAACAAGTGGTGATATGAGGCATAACAATTGATAAATATCAAGAATACCACTTAATACACAGAATGAAGCAGAGACCACGGGGTGGATCAGCTCGCAAATATTTCAAAAGCAGAGCAAAACAGGTGGGACCAAAAACAAGTGTCAAGGTAAAACATCAATGATCGATATTGACCAACAAGAACATGTCCTGAACACCCGGATGGTGAAGGCAAATTGGTCGCTCACAGAAAAATTCAGGACACAATTTTTGCCTCTTGTTATAAAGATTTGAGGGAAAGGCTAGACATGCTCTAACCACGCGGGCTTGCGTCTAGCATTCTGGACAAAACATAGCCACAGAAAGAACCAAATTTCATTTCACAAACGGAAAGCCGATCATCCATTCAGATCACCATAGTCTGTATTCAGAAGGGAATTAATTAAAAGTGCACATTCATTCAGAAAGACACATCCACACCATTATCCATTCACTCAATCAGAAAGAAAGAAACAAGGTCTGAAGAAGAATGAATCCCTTCTCCATTAATTTTGTTCACACATGATTGACAAATTCAGTTCATGATAATCCATGAATTGAAGACAATTAGACGTACAGTCACTAGATATATACACAAGGACATGACCAATTAACAGTACAAGGAACAAAGCAGTATACACATAGGGACGTGATCAATTAACAGGAGAGCAGATGCAGATGCAAGGGAATTGCGCAACAGCAGTTGAGGGATTCCTGGATTAGGGGGTGTCCGGATGGCCGGACTAAGACCTTTGGCCGGACTCCTGGACTATGAAGATACAAGATCGAAGACTCCGTCCCGTGTCCGGATGGGACTTTCCTTGGCGTGGAAGGCAAGCTTGGCGATACGATATGAAGATCTCCTCCCATTGTAACCGACTCTGTGTAACCCTAGCCCTCTCCGGTGTCTATATAAACCAGAGAGTTTTAGTCCATAGGACGAACAACAATCATACCATAGGCTAGCTTCTAGGGTTTAGCCACTCCGATCTCGTGGTAGATCTACTCTTGTACTACCCATATCATCAATATTAATCAAGCAGGAGTAGGGTTTTACCTCCATCGAGAGGGCCCGAACCTGGGTAAGAACATCGTGTCCCTTGTCTCCTGTCACCATCCGCCTAGACGCACAATTCAGGACCCCCTACCCGAGATCCACCGTTTTTGACACCGACATTGGTGCTTTCATTGAGAGTTCCTTTGTGTCATCGCCTTTAGGCCCGATGGCTTCTTCGCTCGTCAATCGCGATGCGGTCCGGGATGAGACTTTTCTCCCCGAACAGATCTTCGTATTCAGCGGCTTCGCGCTCCGGGCCAACTCGTTCGTCCATCTAGAGCAGATCGAAAGCTACGCCCCTGGCCATCAGGCCAGGTTTGGAAGCTTAAACTACACGGCCAACATCCGCGGGGACTTGATCTTCGATGGATTCGAGCCATGACCGGGCGCGCCGCACTGTCATGATAGGCATGATTTAGCTCTGCCATCAGACAACACCCAGAGCGTCGCTCAGGTGTCCGCTCCGACCATTAGCTCGGAGCCCACTACGCCAGTCGGGGACGGACGGTTGGACGCCGCCCCAGAAGCTGCAACCTCTATGGCGATAGAGCCGGATACTAGCCTAGTCCTTCGCAAGGCCCGTGACTCCAAGGTGCCGGACTCCGATCCGGACTCCGTAAATCCCGCACCTCTTCTGATTAAGCCCGATTGGGCTCCGGTCATGGAGTTCACCGCCGCGAACGTCTTTCAGCACTCGCCTTTTGGCGATATCCTGAATTCATTAAAGTCTCTCTCTTTGTCAGGAGAGCCCTGGCCGAACTACGGCCAGCACGGTTGGGATGCGGACTACAAAGAAATTCGAAGCCCACCCACAACCCACTTCATAGCCACTATCAACGATTTAACCGACACGCTCAACTTTGACTCTGAAGACATCGACAGCATGGACGCCGATGAAGGAGACAATCAAGAACCAGCACCTATAGGGAACTGGAAAGCCACCTCGTCATATGACATATACATGGTGGACACCCCTAAAGCGGGGGATGGTGAGGAGAAAACGGAGGATGATCCCTCCAAGAAGCAACCCAAGCGCCAACGTCAGCGGCGCCGCTCTAAGTCCCGCCAAAGCAAAAATGGCGATTCTGACACCGGAGATAACAACACGCCGGACAGTGCCGAAGACAACCCCCTCTAGCAGGATTCAATGCAGGAGGATGAAGGAGCCAACCCTCATGAGAGAGCGGCCGACAAAGAGGATGTCGTCGAACAAGAGCGTTTCAAATGCAGGCTCGTAGCCACATCAAGCAGCCTCAAGAAGAAACAGCAGCAGCTTAGAGCTGACCAAGACTTGCTAGCCGACAGATGGACTGAAGTCCTGGCGGCCGAAGAGTATAAAGTAGAACGCCCATCCAAGAGCTACCCAAAGCGCAGGCTGCTACCCCAACTTGAGGAGGAAGCAACTAAACCTACATCACCAGCGTACGATGCACCCGATCGGCCACCCCGTGGCCGCGATAGAGAGGCCTTCAGGCCCTCGACCCAAGCCGCATCCCGGCACCGCTCAAAACATACTAGAGTACGGGGAGATGCAACAGACCTGCGAGACATCTTGGAGAATAAGGCAAGGCAAACAAGATCGATCTACGGATCGCATGGGCGCCTCGCTTCACGTGACGCTAGCCGTCACGCCGGACATAATAAGTATGGCCCGGCCGAATACAATAGACCAAGCTCATCCGAGCTGCGTCCTGATATAGCCCAGTACAGGGGCGCCGCACACCCACTATGCTTCACAGACGAAGTAATGGATCATTAAATCCCCGAGGGCTTCAAACCCATAAACATCGAATCATACGATGGCACAACAGATCCTGTGGTATGGATCGAGGATTATCTCCTTCATATCCACATGGCCCGTGGTGATGATCTACACGCCATCAAATACCTCCCGCTCAAGCTTAAAGGACCAGCTCAACATTGGCTTAACAGCCTGCCAGCGGAGTCGATTAGTTGTTGGGAGGACCTGGAATCCGCATTCCTTGACAACTTCCAGGGTACGTATGTGCGACCACTAGACGCCGATGACCTAAGCCACATAATCCAGCAGCCAGAGGAATAAGCCAGACAACTCTGGACACGGTTCCTAACCAAGAAAAACCAAATAGTCGATTGTCCAGACACCGAGGCACTTGCAGCCTTCAGGCACAACATCCGAGATGAATGGCTTGCCCGACACCTAGGACAGGAAAAGCCGAAATCTATGGCAGCCCTCACGACACTCATGACCCGCTTTTGTGCAGGAGAAGACAGCTGGCTAGCTCGTAGCAATAACATAACCAAGAGCCCCGGCAATTCGGATACCAAGGACAACAACGGCAGGTCACGTCGCAACAAGCATAAGCGCCGCATTAACGATGACAATATTGAAGATAAGGCAGTCAATGCCGGATTCATAGGCTCTAAACCGGGTCAGTGGATGAAGCCATTCAAAAGAAACCCTCGGGGCCCATCCATCTTAGACCGGATACTCGATCGCTCGTGCCAGATACACGGCACCCCCGAACAGCCAGCCAATCACACCAATAGGGATTTTTGGGTGTTCAAGCAGGCAGGCAAGTTAAGTGCCGAAACCAGAGACAAGGGGCTACATAGCAATGACGAGGAGGGGCCCCGGCCGCCGAACAACAAAGGACAGAAGGGATTTCCCCCGCAAGTTCGGACGGTGAACATGATATACGCAACCCACATCCCCAAAAGGGAGCGGAAGCATGCTCTCAAGGACGTCTATGCGTTGGAGCCAGTTGCCCCAAAGTTCAACCCATGGTCCTCCTGCCCGATCACCTTCGATCGAAGGGACCATCCCACCAGCATCCGTCACGGCGGATTCGCCGCACTGGTCCTAGACCCAATTATCGACGGATTTCACCTTACCTGAGTCCTAATGGACGGCGGCAGTAGCCTGAACCTGCTTTACTTGGACACAGTGCGAAAAATGGGCATCAATCCTTCAAGGATTAAACCCACAAAGACAACCTTCAAAGGTGTCATACCAGGTAAAGCGGCCAGCTGTACAGGCTCGGTTACACTCGAAGTGGTCTTCGGATCCCCGGATAAATTCCGGAGTGAGGAGTTAATCTTCGACATAGTCCCATTCCGTGACGGCTATCATGCCCTGCTTGGATGAACCGCATTTGCAAAATTAATTGGGTGCCGCACTACGCTTATCTCAAGCTCAAGATGCCAGGACCTCGCGGAGTCATCACGGTAAACGGAAGCACCGAACGCTCTCTCTGAACGGAGGAGCACATGGCGGCCCTGGTGGCGGAAGTACAGAGTAGCCTCTCAAGGCAGTTCTCCAATCCAGGCTCAAACATCCGGACAACGTCAAGCGAGCCCGAAGTAACCCACAACAAATCCGGCTGGCACGTTCCGAGCAAGCATAGCAGTGCACCCCCAATCCCAGCCCCTGCCAAATGGCGATACTGGTACCACGCGTACATAATTACGCCTTAGAGATACCATGGGCATAAGGGGAAGGGCACAACAACGGCACACCCAGAATGCGGCTCAACCGCACTAAGGGGCTCCCTATTTCGCCGTTTTCCTTTTTACACACTTTCAGGACCCAACTATTCGGAAGGCCTGTTCGGCAATACACTCGCCGAACCCACGATGCAACAGCCAGGGAGAGAGCAAGCCACGTCAAAAGTCCAGGTGGTCTCTATAACAAGTTTAATACATGTTTTACTTACAATCCCACAGCTTGCCCCTGAAGGGGAACATGTCAAATACTCCCATCTCTTGCTTACCGCACTTCTTGTATCGTTCTGCTTTCGCAGCAGCCCTTTTTTAATAAACAATATATAGCTCTTACCTATTATTGTACTTATATATTTTTTATATACAAATATGTTCAGTCATGACATTCTGTAACCGTACACTTTGGTGCGGACAATACACCAGGGGCTTACAACACCCCATAACATGGTGTGAGAAGACCGAACACTCTCACGAGTGCGGCACCCCGAACTTATAGCACTATATGCATCGGCTCCGAATCATGTCTTGGTCAACAGTTGGGTTTGCCCGGCTCCCATGTTTTGGTACCTTACGTTCCGCATTGTTGGCTAAGGTAGCGCTGGGAGAACTACTGCGATTGTGCCCCACTTGAGCTGGGTTAACACCTCAGTAGAGAAAGCTAAAACTGACTGTCATGATAGTGCGAGAGACCGGTCGCTGTTCGCGAGGTTTTTTCGAGTCCTTAAAGACTTATGCCGCTTCGAGCGAGGAACAGACTTATCCGGCCTACGCGTGGATAGCGCCCCGAACTCGGTCTTCCGAATACTAGGGGCTTCGCCAAAATTTAAAATTATAAAATTCTATGGCTAAGTGAGAGTGATAAAGCACTATAAGTCCGACGGCCTGGTTCGTTGTGCTGAACACCTCCCTAGATGGACCCAAGAATGGGAACAACAGCGCTCAGGTTTATCCCGAACACCCCAGCACTCGTGGCATGGGGGTCGAAGCCGACGACTTGCATCTCTCAGATTTGATAAACGGCCGCACAGAAGGTAATATTTTAAATTAACAAGCATTGCTTAACGCATATGAACAAAGCTTCAACGTACAGGATAACAAATGCGAGTCTACTCAAAAATTACATCTTTGGAGCACTCATCCGCTATACGGCGGGCACCCTTCAGAACGCCATTATAATACATCTCGGGCGTACGATACTCCTTGCCCGGCGGTGGCGCGTCCGTCAACAGCTTCTCCGCGTCTAGCTTGCCCCAGTGCACCTTAGCACGGGCAAGGGCCCGACGGGCACCTTCAATACAAACGAAGCGCTTGACGACCTCAATCCACGGACACGCGTCCACCAGCCGCCACACCAGACCGAAGTAGCTCCCAGGCATGACTTCTCCAGGCCACAGCCAAGCTATGAGGCCCTTCATGGCCTGTTCGGCCACCTTGTGGAGCTCGACCAGCTGCTTCAGCTGGTCGCTCAGGGGCACCGGATGTTCGGCCTCAGCATACTGAGGCCAGAACACTTTTTCCATCGAGCTCCCCTCTTCGGCTCGGTAGTATGCGGCGGCATCAGACACACTACGGGGAAGATTGGCGAACGCTCCTGGAGAGCTCCGGATTCGGGTAAGTAGCAGATAATTAACTTTTACATTTTTGCTTTGCATAAAGAATGCCTTACCCGTCGCTATCTTCTTCATCGCCTCGATCTCCTGAAGGGCCTTCTGGGCTTCGGCCTTAGCAGTCTTGGCACTCTCAAGAGCCAAGGCAAGCTCGGACTCTCGAGTCTTCGAGTCACGCTCCAAACTCTTGTGTTTTTCCACGAGAGCCTGGAGCTCTTGCCGCACCTCCGCCACCCGCGCCTCCTGCTTCTCTCGCTCGGTGCGCTCCAAGGCCGCACTCTTTTCGGCCTTGGAGACCGCCTCCTTCAGGGTCGCCACCTCGGTCGTGGCTCCTGCAACATTTACATTGGTCCTGTTATTATTTTGCAACCAAGTATTTCTATATACATTTACAAGAGGTACTATGTACCCTCTTTATCCTCGAGCTGCTTCTTGGCACAGCCGAGCTCGCTCTCAGACCGCTCGAGGCTTTCCTTCAATGCATTAACCTCCGCAGTCAGTGCGGCAGAGGTCAGCAGCGCAACCTGCATTCCCATATTGACATATTTCTATTAGACTCCTGCGTATATCTTTTTAGATCCTCAGCTCGGATTTTCTTTCCGAACACCGAACTGAGCATCAGGGGCTACTGTCTATGCGGTAATATTTTTATATGTTTTTTAACACATGCCTCAAAGCCCGTTAACAGGCTTGTAAAGGCTTCCGTCAGCCCGCTCTTGGTGGACCGAACCTTTTGGATCACCGCACTCATAACAGTGCGGTGTTCCTCGTCGATGGAGGCGCCGTTAAGCACCTCCAACAAATTGTCTGGCGCCTCCGGATGGACGGGGGTCGTTGGCGTCGTAGGCTTGCCCTTCTTACGAAGGCGCCGCCTATCGGACTCTGGAACCGTTGATGGTTCCGGAGTAGTGTCCAGCCCGGGGCCGGACTTAGATCCCTCCGGAGCTTTACCCCCTTTGGGCCTGGAGTCCGGAAGGTCGCCTTGTGGCGCCTCTAGGACCACCTCCTCCTGGTTTTGTCCCCTACGGGACTCCACCTCAGCGTCGTCTGTAAGGAGAGGGGAGGAGGCCATCGGAAGTGAAGCGCTATTCACGTCCGACGAATTCAGGGAGCCGCTCGACGAATCGCCAAGCTGAGCTCTGGGCGGACTGCATAATTAAATTCGGCGTTAAAAGCTATCAAAAAACAAAGGAGTGCAATAAGTCATTCGGGTATCCGGACACTTCGATTTTGCCAGGGGCTTGACCCTGGATGGCCATTCCCCCCCCCCCCGCCCCCCCCGCCGTCTTCGGCGTTGGGGGCGTAGTCCGGCAGAAGGGTCTTCCCCTTCTTGGACCCTCCGGCTTCCCCAGTTGGGGCGGCCTTTCTTTTCTTTCCTCCCCCCGTTGGAGGGGGAGAGGCATCTTCTTCTTCTTCCTCCTCCTCGTCTTCGGAGGCGGAGGGTGCGTCGGGGTTGTCGGGCGAATCTGACGCCGCCAGGCGCCGGGAAATCTTTCGAGTCCCTGTGGCCTTATTCTTGGCCTTCTTCTCCGACACCACGTGGGGTGCCAGAACCAGCAGCCCTGTCAATCGGGCGTCCGCTGGATCTTCTGGTAGGGGAGCCGGACAGCTAACCTGTCCGGATTTCTTCAGCCAGTCCTATCAAAGGTAGGGGAGTTTAGATCCCGCATAGAGTTAGACTATGAGAGAAAAGATTCTCGTAAAGGGTAGAACAACTTACCTCGTTGGCCCGACGCCGCGAGCTGAATCCATGATCATCGGTAGGGATGCGGGGGCCTCGGCGCCCTTAAGCAGCACCTTCCAGGCATCTTTGTACGTAGTATAGAAGAGCCCGCTCAAGGCTTGGTGTTGTGCCGGATCAAGCTCCCACAATTTGAAGGCCCGTTATTGGCATGGGAGGATCCGACGGATAAGCATGACCTGGACTACGTTGACGAGCTTGAGGTTCTTGCTGACCAGCTTTTTGACGCAGGTTTGGAGTCCGGTCAGCTCTTCCAAATCTCCCCATGTTAAGCCCGTCTTTTTCCAGGAGGTGAGACATGTGGGAAAGCCAGATCGGAATTCGGGGGCCGCATCCCAGTTGGGGTCGCGTGGCTCGGTGATGTAGAACCACCCCGATTGCCATCCTTTTATTGTCTCCACGAAGGAGCCTTCGAGCCATAGGACGTTGGCCATCCGGCCCACCATGGCACCCCCGCACTCCGCTTGACGGCCGCTCACCACTTTTGGCTTGACATTAAAAGTCTTCAGCCATAAGCCGAAGTGGGGCTGGATGCAGAGGAAGGCCTCACACACGACGATGAACTCTGAGATGTTGATGATAAAGTTCGGGGCCAGATCGTGGAAGTCCAGGCCATAGTAGAACATGATCCCCCGGATGAACGGGTGAAGAGGAAAACCTAGTCCGTGGAGGAAATGGGGAAGAAAAACAACCCTCTCATGGGTCCTGGGAGTGGGGATGAGTTGCCCTGCATCTGGAAGCCGGTGCGCGATGTCGTCAGACAAGTATCCGGTCGTCCTCAACTTTTTGATTTGCCCCTCCGTGACGGAGGAGGCCATCCATCTACATCCCGCTCCGGACATGATTGGAGTAGGTTGAGGTGGGAAATGCGGGCTTGGGCGTTGGAGCTCGAGCGCGCAGGGACGGATAAGCAGAAGAGGAAGAAGGCGTGAATGGAAAGGGCGGATTCTTATCCCCTTATATGGGCGGCCAAAACTACGAGCCCCCCACCGGCCTAATAAAACTCGCTTATCTCCCAAGCGCCATGGTTAATGGCGCGGTTGGTTACCCACGCCTGTATTGATGAGAATCCCGGAATAAGGGGACACGATCTCTGCTTTGACAAGACGTGCGAAGGAAACCGCCTCGCTAAACGTGCTGAGGTGGAACAGTAAAATGAATAAAAGCCTGGCCGTGGCATGATGTCACGCTACGGAATACGTCAGTAGATCCGATTGATGCAAATATTATTATCTCTACGGTGGAATGTGGAACTTATTTTGCAGAGTCGGACACTACCCTGGTGTTCAACATCTTCTATGGAATATTCGGAGGAGGAACCCGCCTTGCAATGCCGAAGACAACTTGCGCGCCGGACTCGTCGTCATTGAAGCCTGGTTCAGGGGCTACTGAGGGAGTCCTGGATTAGGCGGTGTCTAGATGGCCGGACTAAGACCTTTGGCCGGACTCCCGGACTATGAAGGTACAAGATCGAAGACTCCGTCCCGTGTCCGGATGGGACTTTCCTTGGCGTGGAAGGCAAGCTTGGCGATACGATATGAAGATCTCCTCCCATTGTAACCGACTCTGTGTAACCCTGGCCCTCTCCGGTGTCTATATAAACCGGAGAGTTTTAGTCCGTAGGACGAACAACAATCATACCATAGGCTAGCTTATAGGGTTTAGCCACTCCGATCTCGTGGTAGATCTACTCTTGTACTACCCATATCATCAATATTAATCAAGCAGGAGTAGGGTTTTACCTCCATCGAGAGGGCCCGAACCTGGGTAAAAACATCGTGTCCCTTGTCTCCTATTACCATCCGCCTAGACGCACAGTTCGGGACCCCCTACCCGAGATCCGCCGGTTTTGACACCGACAGCAGTATACACACAGGAAATAGATGCAGATGGTGAGTTCAGGCAGAGGGATGTGGACGCTGCTCTGTGCTGCTCAGGCAACATTTCTGAAGCATCTTGCTTATTAACTTTCAAGCCTTCTCTGCCCAAGTTAGAACCATCGTCCTTTTTAAGTTTCAATTTCAGAACTGATAAGATGGTGATGCGGACTGACAGTATGAGTTGATCATCAAGTGTGAATTCTTCTATGCAGATGAAAGTATAAGGAACTTATGATCAGTGTTTCAAATTGAGTGCAAAGTTCAAAGAGCAAGGAGTTGGGGGAATTTTCAGGTAGAATTTTGAACAAAAACATCACAGACAGCAAGGATCCACAGGATCAATTGCATCCATAGATAGAACAAGAGAATTTCCCATTACTACAGAAATCAGAGATACAATGTCAAGGACACTATTCATCAAACTAACCAAAACACAAAACTCCGGCACCTAGCTGCTAACTTGGACGCTGCTCCGTGCTGCTCCACCTCTACTACAAGTCCGGCAACTCTGGCATCGAGCCCTACATCGTCGCCCACAACTTAGTGACGGCTGGCACCTCGCAGACCGTGTCACCGGGAGGAAGAGGCAACAACCATGGCCGATGGCAAACCCTAGACAACGAGGGGAAAGGAGGGGAGGCGAGGACATACCACCAGAGAGAAATCCAGTACGCCAGAGGAGGTACACCGGCGTCGAGGCATCGAGCAGCGACATCTTGGGGAGGTGCTGGATGGCGGAGTCTTGGAGAGGAGTTGGGCGGCGGCGTCTTCACGAGTCGAACGGCGGTGGCTCCAAATCCTCGAGCCCCCCTCGAGCCTTCTGAACCACGTGGAAACGAGTGGATCGAAAGGGAATCGGGGGTGTTGGGCTGTTGAAACCCCATGTACCAAATGGGCCAACAGGGATTTTGGATGATTCTGGGCCTCGCGAGGTTAACCCTCTGAAAACCCCTTCAACCCACACCAAACAAACAAGGCCTAAAGGAGAAGGGGGAAGGAAGGGAGAGGGGGGCCGCACCCCCAACCCCTTGTCCAATTCTGACTAGGCTTGGGCGGCGTGCGCCACCTCTTGGCTGCTGCCTCTCCTTCCCACTAAGGCCCACTAAGGCCCATCAACTCCCCAGGGGGTTCTGGTAACCTCCCGATACTCCGAAAATACCGAAACTCCTCTGAAACCTTTCTGATGTCCGAATATAGCGTTCCAATATATCAATCTTTATGTCTTGACCAGTTCGAGACTCCTCGTCATGTCCGTGATCTCATTCGGGACTCCAATCAAACTTCGGTCATCAAAACACATAACTCATAATACAAATCGCCATCGAACGTTAAGCATGCGTACCCTACGGGTTCGTGAACTATGTAGACATGACCGAGACACATCTCCGATAAATAACCAATAGCGGAACCTCGATGTTCATATTGGCTCCTACATATTCTACGAAGATCTTTATCGGTCAAACCGCATAACAACATACGTTGTTCCCTTTGTCATCGGTATGTTACTTGCCCGAGATTCGATCGTAGGTATTATCATACCTAGTTCAATCTCGTTACCGGAAAGTCTCTTTACTCGTTCCATAATGCTTCATCCCGCAACTAACTCATTAGTCACATTGCTTGCTAGGCTTATAGTGATGAGCATTACTGAGAGGGCCCAGAGATACCTCTCTGATACACGGAGTGACAAATCCTAATCTCAATCTATGCCAACCCAACAAACACCTTCGGAGACACCTATAGAGCATCTTTATAATCACCTAGTTACGTTGTGATGTTTGATAGCAGACAAGGTGTTCCTCCGGTATTCGGGAGTTGCATAATCTCATAGTCTGAGGAACATGTATAAGTCATGAACAAAGTAGTAGCAATGAAACTGTAACAATCATAATGCTACGCTAACGGATGGGTCTTGTCCATCACATCATTCTCCTAATGATGTGATCCCGTTTATCAAATGACAACACATGTCTATGGTTAGGAAACATAACCATCTTTGATTAACGAGCTAGTCAAGTAGAGGCACACTAGGGACACTATGTTTTTTCTATGTATTCACACATGTACTAAGTTTCCGGTTAATAAATTCTAGCATGAATAATAAACATATATCATGATATAAGGAAATATAAATAACAACTTTATTATTGCCTCTAGGGGATATTTCATTCAAAAAGAACGTCCCTTTATATTGCCACTTGTGATAGGGGCCTTTATTATGCAGTCCGTCGCTTTTATTTCTTCCATATCACAAGCACGTATAAAGCTTATTTTCTTCACACTAATAGATCATACATATTTAGAGAGCAATTTTTATTGCTTGCACCGATGACAACTTACTTGAAGGATCTTACTCAATCCATAGGTAGGTATGGTGGACTCTCATGGCAAAACTGGGTTTAGGAATATTTGGAAGCACAGGTAGTATCTCTACTTGGTGCAAAGAATTTGGCTAGTATGAGGGGAAAAGGCAAGATCAACATGTTGGATGATCTATGACAATATAACTTCTTCGGATATAAGAAAACATAACCCATTACATTGTCTTCCTTGTCCAACATCAACTTTTTAGCATGTCATATTTTAATGAGTTCTCACAATCACAAAATATGTCCAAGATAGTATATTTATATGTGAAAACCTCTCTTTCTTTATTACTTCCTATTAGTTGCAACGATGACCAAAACTATGTTTGTCAACTCTCAACAACTTTTATTCATCATACTGTTTATATGTGAAGTCATTACTCTCCATAAGATTAACATATGATCTTTTATTTCTATTTATTCTTTCTTTAATTCCCTCAAGATCATAGCAAGATAGCAAAGCCCTCAACTCAAAACTACTCTTTATTATATATAACTCACGAACTCGATTACATAGATAGAGATCAAAACAAAACTCAAAGTTAGACCATACTAAAACTTTATTCTACTAGATCAAGATATAACCAAAAGGATTAAACTAAGAAAAACGATAAAGATAGAAGTGTGATGGTGATACGATACCGGGGCACTCCCCCCCCCCAAGCTTGGCAGTTGCCAAGGGGAGTGCCCATACCCATGTGTTTATGTCTCTTTCTTCGGAGGTGGTGATGATGGAGTTGTTGATGATGTAGTGCCACACATCAAGCATAGGAGATGCTCCAACTTGTGGATAATGCCCTTGAGTGCGGTGATGTGCTATTGCAACAGAATTTTTTTACGAGTGAGATACTTGTTTTGCACATGCATTATTTCAATGATCTTGAAAACTTAAATTTCAGCAGGGGTAAGATGATTGTAGTAAATTTGAGGGATGTCTTCTTCTGCTGCTGCCGGGACTTGATCTTCCGTGGCCTTCTTGATCTTATCATCCTCGCTGATTCCCCCAAGTTCTTCCATATTCATCTCTATCTTCATCAGCCAAGCATCGTCGCCTGCGTTGTTAGAGGAGGGGGAAGACACGATGCCTGGCCTAGAAAAACTCTGACAGAAAACAGCTCGAAACAAAAGCAGAGGATTTTGTTGTGGTACGGTGGTCAAAACTTCATGAGATTACATAATGAATTTTTATCGACCAAAAGAAGTATCATGCAAGAAAATGGAGTCCAAAGGGCACACGAGGTGGCCACGAGGCAGGGGCACGCCCAGGGGGGGTAGGGTGCGCCCTCCACCCTCGTGGATGCCTCGTGTCTCTTTCGGACTACTTTTAATTCTCCAATTTTTTCAAATAATCCAAAACAGAGAGAAATTGCTATTTGAACAGTTTTGGAGTCGGTTTACTTACCGTACCACATGCCTATTCCTTTTTGCAGTCTGAAACATTCTGGAAAGTATCCCTTGTGTACTCCTCTGGGGTTACGGTGTTGATAACATTGGTTTCAACATTTATGGGATTACCTGAGATATAATGTTTAATTCTTTGACCGTTTACCACCTTCGGATTTGTGACTTCGGCGTTGTTGATCTTGATGGCGCCAGAATGATAGACCTCCTCGATAATGTAAGGACCTTCCCATTTAGAGAGAAGTTTTCCTGCAAAAAATCTTAAACAAGAGTTGTATATCAAAACATAATTGCCTACATTAAACTCACGCTTTTGTATCCTTTTGTCATGCCATCTTTTAACTTTTTCGTTAAACAACTTGGCATTCTCATAGGCTTGGGTTCTCCATTCATCAAGCGAGCTAATGTCAAATAATCTCTTGTCGCTGGCAAGTTTGAAATCATAATTGAGCTCTTTACTAGCCCAATATGCCTTATGTTCCAGTTCGAGAGGTAAGTGACAGGCCTTTCCATAAACCATTTTATACATAGACATACCCATAGGATTTTTATAAGCAGTTCTATAAGCCCATAATGCATCATCAAGTTTCTTGGACCAACAATTTCTAGATCTATTAACAGTCTTTTGCAAAATCAATTTAATCTCTCTATTACTCAATTCTACTTGACCACTAGACTGAGGACGATATGGAGATGCAATTCTATGATTGACATCATACTTAGCAAGCATTTAACGAAAAGTACCATGAATAAAATGTGAACCACCATCAGTCATTAGGTATATAGAGACTCCAAACCTCAGAAAAATAACTTCTTTAAGCATCTTAATAGAAGTGTTATGATCAGCACAACTAGGTGGAATAGCTTCTACCCACTTAGTAACATAATCAACAACAACTAAAATATGTGTATACCCATTGGAGGAAGGAAAAGGTCCCATATAATCAAAGCCCCAAACATCAAATGGTTCAATAACAAGTGAATAATTCATCGGCATTTCCTCATGTCTACTAATATTACCAATTCTTTGGCATTCATCACAAGACAAGACAAACTTACAAGCATCTTTGAAGAGAGTAGGCCAATAGAAACCGGATTGCAATACCTTATGTGTAGTTCTATCTCCAGTGTGGTGTCCTTTGTAAGCCTCAGAGTGACACTTGTGTAGTATCTGTTCCTGTTCATGCTCAGGTACACAACGTCCAATAACACCATCTACTCCTTCTTTACAAAGGTGTGGATCATCCCAAAAGTAATGTCTTAAATCATAGAAAAACTTTTCCTTTTGCTGGTACGTGAAACTAGGTGGTATAAATTTAGCAACAATGTAATTAGCATAATCAGCAAACCATGGAGCAGTAGAGAAGCATTTATGACAGCTAATTGTTCATCAGGAAAGCTATCATCAATAGGTAGTGGTTCATCAAGAACATTTTCTAACCTAGACAAGTTGTCTACAACGGGGTTCTCAACTCCCTTTGTATCAATAATATGCAAATCAAACTCTTGTGACAAGAGAACCCATCTAATAAGTCTAGGTTTAGCATCTTTCTTTTCCATTAGATATTTAATAGTAGCATGATCAGTGTGAACAGTTACTTTGGAATCAACAATATAATGTCTGAACATATCACAAGCAAATACAACTACTAAAAATTCTTTTTCAGTAGTAGCATAATTTCTCTAGGCACTGTCTAGAGTTTTACTAGCAACGCCACCAACGACAATGCAAACAAATCCGTTGGTGTAGACCTTAGCAACGCTTGTAAGGACCAACGAGAACGCATCGATGCATTGCTGAAGGGGGGTTCCTGTTGTAGTGCTAGTGATTATGTTGTTGGTGTTGTACTAGGACAAAGAGTGGTCGGACCCTTCCCTGGACCCTACGCAAGCGGGAGCTACATGCACCAGGTCGTTGGTGGCGTTGCAAGGGTCTATAACAACGTATATAGATCCGTTGGTAATCTAGGAAATAATGTGTTGCAAGGCAACAACGAATTCATGCAACGCTTCTATGCGTTGGTGCTTGCAAAATAGAATACCTCCATATAATCATTTATAACACTGTTGTTCTATGCACTGGTGCTTGCAAAATAGAATAACCTCCATGTAGTTCGAATGGCAGTACAAGGCACAACTTTAGTAAAGTTACATAGAGTAGAAATGAAAGTGATATATTGATTTAATGGAACAATCTGTTACATTACAATGCAAGTATCATCATTTAGCAGTACATCACTTCCTTATAAAAAATATAAAATACAAAATTTCTAAACATTCAGAGAACTGTCTTGTTTCTCTTCCAAGTATCATTAATCATCATACATTCTCCAAGATCCATGTAATCATCCAGTATTTGAATTCTCGACCTAGAAAAAATTATAATACTATTTAGGCATAATTTCGAAATGAAGTATAAAAACATACATAGTATACACAATACCTAAAAGGATCCACATCAAATTACCAGATGTGCAAGAAAAGATTGTTGGGAAGGGTGGCATAAGCTTATTTATGTCTAACAAATAAATTAGTAGGAGTACATGTTAAAACACTGATTATCTTTGACCAATCGAATGTGCCTGTTCACTGTTAATAACCATCAGCATGTATTTGCTACTAACAATTGTCCAAATATTATATTATATCAACAGTGAGATGAATTTAGTAACGAACTAAATGATGAGTAGGTAAGCAATAATATCGACTATACAAATTGGTTATTTCTGTTTTCCAAAGGTCTTGGCATTAAATGGTTTTGTGTCACCAGTACTCATGTGCTGCCCATGCTTGGTATTATGTATTAGGAGCAAAAAACTCAGTGGCAGCAGCTAAAAATCATTAACTAATCTACATCACACAAAAGTAGTGGTGTTCTGTTTCTAGAAAAGGTAGGATCCAAGATGTTTACAGGGAAATAAAAATCATTTAATGTGGCTCTATTTAATTCTTCAAGACCAACCTAGCACGAAAGATGAATACATATTTTTTAAAATGCATCAGGGGTGACCTATGTAATGGCTAAACAATCTGAAACAAAGCAAACCTAAGTAAAGGATGAACAATTGTATATCAGTACTTAACCGGTTTTAAGAAACTCTACCCATTTGCCTTTGCTGATGATGTGGCATATCATATAACCAAGAGAATTTGATCTTTGTCACAACTCAGCTCCATCATGTACCATTTTACATGTCATCACATAACTGAATATGAATACCTATATGAATCTACAAAATATGGGCCTGGACAAAAGTTAAGACCAGAAAAATAGACAATATATTGGCACACTTAACTAAGGGAGACTCGTTGGACAAGTCAATGTAAAAATTAAGGACATGGAATAAATAGGAGTGTTATGTCATGAGGAGAAGATAAGGAAATGGACACCTTAGTAAGCGAATGGGTTTCCCCACTTTCTGTGATGATGTAAGCTCTACATTTCCATTTTCCCCTGAAGATGCATGCCATTAAAGCAAGTTAATCCCTTATGCAATCATCCAAGGCAAGTTAAAGATTTTAACACAATATTATCTATTTGCGCATCTATTGTTAACAGTTCGAAACCTGACTTGTAGGATAGTTTCATACCAACATCACGGTTACTGCAAGTGTTTAGAGACTAACAGATTGTTAGCTTGCACAAAAAATGCAAGGTAAATAAACACATGATGAGATACAGGTGGGACAAATAATACTAACAATTGAAGGAAAAGGGACCATGGAATCAATAAGGAGCTAAAAGGTTCCATGATTATTATTGTACGCATTGTAAAACATACAGATGTTCTATATTTTTTATTTGGGAATGCATATTATCTTCTATATTTTTTATTTGGGCATGCATATTATCTTCTATCTACTATATATATAGGTACTATATAAGGAGCAGCAAATTCAGCAGCAGCGGCAATACCTGTCAGCGGCAGCAGCAATAGCAACCAGCGGCGGTAGCAAACAATAAGCGTCAATGGCAATCATCTTATATCTAATGTATAGGTACTAAGGAGCAGCAAAATAAGTAGCGGTGGCAATAGCATGTAGCTGCAGTAGCAAACAATCGGTGTTACCAAGAGCTGTACTTTCCATGAGCCAAGCACGCACACACGCATGCAGATGAGCCAAGCACGCATGCATCAGCAGGCAAACGCACGCAGTGCCACCAGAATTATGAACCCGCCCCTGCTTCTGGCCATCTGGGTTTCATAGCAGTACATGCTAGAACACCATAGCTGACATACCTTTTACTAGAAAGATATACCACAATTATGTATGACTGGAAGAACAAATTCAGGCAGCACTCCTCAACAAAAGTAACTCTTCTACAGAGTAATATTTGGTTTATTAGGATCATCATCATGATGGACAGCAAGGAATCAGCCATGGCATAATGGCCATGCCACACAAACCAGCAGAAGGGAGGAGTGACTTACAGAATCGTCAGCGTCGGAGTCGAGGTAACCGAGGCAGAGCAACACCGTTGAGCCAGAGTTGGCAGCCATGGGTGCCCAGACGCGGGGGTAGTTGGGATATAAATCGGAGGCAGGGGAGCCGCGCCAGCGACCCGTGGCGACTAGGGTTGCTGTGGGGGCGGGGAGGTCGTTCCGGCGGCGGAAAATATGAGAAGAACAGTGATGGGGAGGACGCCGGTGAGCAGCGGCGCAGAACTACACCGGAACTGCCCGGATTCAGGGGCGGCGACAACGTTGTGGCGATGGAGCTCGCGTGAGAAAGGGGAATCGGGGGAGAGATGTGGCAGTGAAAAATAATTGTTTATTTATCCTTAGCTGCGTGATATAAGGAGGAAGCAGGTACAGAGGTAGAGGTGGGGGTACAGGGAGGTTCGTGGGGAGGTGGGAGGTTGAACGCAACACATGTCATCATCGTTGCCACACATACGTTGCTATAAGGGGTTTCTTGTTGTAGTGTAGCATCACACACAATTTTAAAGGGTAAATTCCAATCGGGTGGCTGAACAATAGGTGCAGAAATCAAGGCTTTCTCAAGTATTTCAAATGCATCTACACAATAATCATCAAAAACTAAAGGAACATCTTTTTGCAAGAGATTAGTTAGAGGCCTAGAAATTTTAGAGAAGTCTTTAATAAACCTCCTATAGAAACCAGCATGACCAAGGAAACTTCTTATACCTTTGATATCTTTAGGACACGACATCTTCTCAATATCATCTACTTTAGCTTTATCAACTTCGATACCTCTTTCAGAAATTTTATGCCCCAAGACAATACCTTCATTAACCATAAAGTGGCACTTCTCCCAATTTAAGACAAGATTAGTTTCTTCGCATCTCTGCAAAACTCGATCAAGGTTGCTTAAGCAATCATCAAAAGAAGTTCTGTAAACGGAGAAATCATCTATGAAAATCTCAACAATATTTTCACAAAAGTCACAGAAATAGCAGTCATACATCTTTGAAAGGTAGCAGGTGCATTACATAAACCAAAAGGACACGTCTATAAGCGAAAGTACTGAAAGGGCAAGTAAAAGTGGTCTTTTCTTGATCCTCTTTTGATACAGGTATTAGAGAAACCAGAATAACCATCTAGGAAGCAAAAATGTGTATGTTTAGATAGTGTTTCTAGCATTTGATCAATAAAAGGTAGAGGGTAATGATCTTTTCTAGTAGCTTTATTTAATTTGCGGAAATCAATTACCATTCTATAACCTGTAACAATTCTTTGTGGGATCAATACATTTTTATCATTAGGAACAACAGTAATACGTCCCTTTCTTAGGGACACAATGAACATGACTTACCCACTGATTATCAGCTACAGGATAAATTATACCTACCTCGAGAAGCTTTAGTGTTTCATTTCCTACCACTTCTTTCATCTTAGGATTTAGTCGTCTTTGGTGGTCAACAACTGGTTTAGCATCCTTTTCCAGTTTTATTTTGTGCTGACATAGAGTGGGACTAATGCCCTTAAGATCATCAAGAGTATATCCAATAGCGGCACGATGCTTCTTCATAGTTTTCAACATTTTCTCCACTTCATGCTCTGAAAGGTTAGCACTAATAATAACATGATATATCTTCTTTTCATCGAGATAAGCATATTTAAGAGTATCAGGTAATTGTTTTAGCTCGAACACAAGATCTCCCTTGGGTGGAGGAGGATCTTCGAGAATTTCAACAGGCAAATTGTGTTTCATGATAGGTCCTTGCTTAAAGAATACTTCATCTATTTCCCTTCTTTCATTCATGAACATATCATTTTCATGGTCTGGCAAATATTGTTCTAAAGGATCATTAGGAGGCATGCAACAGAAGAAAGACCAATAATTTCATCCTTACTAGGCAATTCTTTATCATGGGGTTGTCTACAAAATTTAGAAAAATTAAAGTCATGAGACATATCCCCTAAACCAACAGTAACAATATCCTTTTCGCAGTCTATCTTAGCATTAACAGTATTCAAGAAGGGTCTACCAAATATAAGGGACAAAAGCTATCTTGTGGGGAACCAAGAACAAGAAAATCAGTAGGGTATTTTAATTTCCCACACAAGACTTCAACATCTCTAAAAATCCCAACTGGCAAAATAATATCTCTATTGGCAAGCTTAATAGTAACATCAATACATTCTATCTCAGCAGGTGCAATATCATGCATAATTTCTTTGTATAAGGAATGAGGAATTGCACTCACACTAGCACCCATATCACATAAGCCATGATAACAATGATCTCCTATTTTAACAGAAACAACAGGCATGCCAACAATAGGTCTATGTTTATCTTTAGTATCGGGTTTAGCAATTCTAGCAGCTTCATCACAGAAATAAAGAACATGCCCATCAATACTATCGACCAACATATCCTTAACCATACCAATACTAGGTTCAACTTTAATTTGTTCAGGGGGTGTAGGTGTTCTAGTATTACTCTTACAAACCACAGTTGGAACTTTAGCATGATCCTTTATTCTAACAGGGAAAGGTGGTTTCTCAATATAAGCAGTAGGAATAATAGGATCAACATTATAAGTAATAGTTTCTTATTCAACTTTAATAGCTTCTACTACTTTCACTTCAATGGGAGGATGACATTTAAACAACTTCTCCTTAGGGAGATCAACATGAGTAGCAAATGATTCGCAAAAAGAAGCTACTATCTCATAGTCAAGTCCATATTTAGTGCTAAATTCACGAAAAGCGTCGGTATCCATAAAAGATTTAACACAATCAAACTTAGGGGTTATACTTGACTCCTTACCTTCATTGAGTTCCCAATCTTCAGAGTTGTACTTAATTCTTCCAATAAATCCCATTTGAATTCAATAGTCTTCATCATAAAAGAACCAGTACAAGAAGTATCGAGCATGGAGCGATCATTATGAGAAAGCCGAGCATAGAAGTCTTGAATAATAATTTCTCTTGAGAGCACATGATTGGGGCATGAATATAACATTGACTTAAGCCTCCCCAAGCTTGAGAGATACTTTATCCTTCACGAGGCAAAAATTGTATATATAACTCCGATCACGATGAACCAGATGCATAGGATAAAACTTCTGATGAAATTCCAATTTCAATCGGTTGTAGTTCCATGATCCAATATCATCACATAGCCTATACCATGTCAATGCCTTTACCTTCGAAGATAAAGGGAAGACCCTCTTCTTGACAACATCCTCGGGCATACCTGCAAGCTTAAATAATCCACAAACTTCATCCACGTAGATTAGGTGCATATCGGGATGCAATGTTCCATCTCCTGTATAAGGAGAAGCTAGCAATTTCTCTATCGCAGCCGAAGGAATCTCAAAATAAATATTTTCAGTAGGTTCAGTAGGTTGAGGATCAACTGTTTGCTCTTTTGGTCGGGGTGAAGATACCCTGAACAAGCCCCTCAAAGGATTATTTTAAATAGTAACAAGTGACAATAAATTTCAGCATACTATATAAATGTTTCCTTACCGAATTCCACTTACCAAAGGCGCTTCACTCCCTGACAACGGCGCCAGAAAAGATTCTTGATGACCCACAAGTATAGGGGGTCTATCATAGTCCTTTCGATAAGTAAGAGTGTCGAACCCAATGAGGAGCAGAAGGAAATGACAAGCGGTTTTCAGTAAGGTATTCTCTACAAGCACTGAAATTGTCGGTAGCAGATAGTTTTGTTATAAGGTAATTCATAACGGGTAACAAGTAACAAAATTAAACAAGGTGCGGCAAGGTGGCCCAATCCTTTTTGTAGCAAAGGACAAGCCTGGACGAACTCTTATATAAAGCAAAGTGCTCCTGAGGACACATGGGAATTATTGTCAAGCTAGTTTTCATCATGCTCATATGATTCGCATTCGTTACTTTGATAATTTGATATGTGGGTGGACCGGTGCTTGGGTGTTGTCCTTACTTGGACAAAGCCTCCCACTTATGATTAACCTTTCTTGCAAGCATCAGCAACTACGAAAGAAGAATTAAGGTAAACCTAACCATAACATGAAACATATGGATCCAAATCAGCCCCTTATGAAGCAACGCATAAACTAGGGTTTAAGCTTCTGTCACTCTAGCAATCCATCATCTACTTATTACTTCCCAATTCTTTCCCCTTGGCCCAATTCATGGTGAAGTGTCACGTAGTCGACGTTCACATAACACCCCTAGAGGAGAGACAACATATATCTTATCAAAATACCGAACGAATACCAAATTTACATGATTACTTATAACAAGACTTCGCCCACATCCTCAGGAACAAACGTAAATACTCACAAAGCATATTCATGTTCATAATCAGAGGAGTATTAATAAGCATGAAGGATCTGAACATATGATCTTCCACCGAATAAACCTACTAGCATCAACTACAAGGAGTAATCAACACTACTAGCAATCCACAGGTACCAATCTGAGGTTTTGATACAAAGATCGGATACAAGAGATGAACTAGGGTTTGAGAGGAGATGGTGTTGGTGAATATGTTGATGGAGATTGAGCCCCTCTTGATGAGAGGATCGATGGTGACGATGGCAACGATTTTCCCCTCGCAAAGGGTTGTTTCCCCAGCAGAACAGCTGCGCCGGAGCCCTAGATTGGTCCTGCCCAGGTTCCGCCTCGAGACGGCGGCGCTTCATCCCGAAAGCTTCTCTCTCTTTTTTTCCACGGCAAAATACACAATATAGTAGAAGATGGGAGTTGGGGGCGTGCCAGGCGGCCCACGAGGCAGGGGGCGTGCCCGGGGGGTAGGGCGCGCCCTCCACCCTCGTGGATGACTAGTGCCCCCCCCCCCTCTGGTGCTTTCTTCACCCAATATTTTTAATATATTCAAAAACTGATCTTCGTGAAGTTTCAGGACTTTTGGAGTTGTCCGGAATCACTACTAGGGAAAACCCTAGTAGTAGCGCGGGTTTTTAGGCAGCCGCGCTACTACTACGGTGCTACATCTAATTGTTAGTAGTAGCGCGGTCCGCATGCGCGCTACTACTGTTGACTATATCAGCAGCGCTTTTCTGGAATGCGCTACTATTAGTTAGCTATAGCGATTTCCTAGCCCCTTGCTACTGCTATATCTTTCACCATTTCCCCCCGCTTCCTACCCCGTTTCGGTTTCAATAAACTGCAATTTCCTGATACTAGGTACTACTAGTTATCAATTTCATAAAGCATTATAGGTACTAGGTAGTACTCCCTCCGTTCCAAATTACTTGTCCTGGTTTTAGTTCAAACCACGACAAGTCATTTGGAATGAAGGAAGTACTAGATAACAATTTCATGTATAGTCAACATGCATCCTCAAGCAGTACAAGGTCATATCAACGACGATCATCATATGTAGATCTAGATGATATCGACGACGATCATCATATGTAGTTCTAGATGATATAGCCACACACACATATGTAGTTCTAGATGATATCGAAGACGATCATCATCCTCAAGCCTGGGCGGTGGGTGTTCCTGATAGTAATTAGGATGGCTTGTACAACACGAAGATTCTTGCCATCGAGGAATCTCTTCCACCCAACCGAGTTTAAGTGTGTGCGACCGTCCGTGTCCATGCGGTAAGTACAGGTTGTGACGGAGCCCCTTGCGGTAATGCGTAGTCCAGCTGAGCCTTCTTCATCAGGCTCGATACCATAACTCGCAGATAGGCTCTTTGCCAATGTCTGTATAAGAAAAACATATCAATTAATAAATAGCCCCGCACATACTCTTGCAAATAGGTATATATGGATTATCTACACTATTAATAGTTCCTTAGATTCTACACTAATAAGCATGTGATCAATATCTACACGAAAGCATATCATCGACTAGATTCCACACAACATATCATTGCACTCTACACTAAGCATATCATCGGATAATTTGCATTTGTAAGTATAACATACCATATCATGTCGATCGACCATGGTACTTGTCAGACAGGTCATGAATGGCACCCCGACAAAGTCAGCATGTGGCGGAATTATGTCCCATAGGTTGCACACCTCCTCCAAGCTCAGCCTCATTCTTTGAGCTACGATGGCTTCATGAAGTGGGTCCTCATCATCTTCATCGAGTGGGTCCTCATTATCTTCATCATCTTCGTCATCTTCATCATCTTCCACCAGGTCGATATAAACGACAGCCAGCTTGGGTCTTTCTGCTCTAAAGGAGAAGCTGATCAACTCACCACCAGTAAGACGCATGCGGGCGAGGAAACGGGCCCATCCATCTCCTCCAATCTGTGACATATTGCGTCCTTTCTCGACCTCCATAGTGTACGCCCCCCAGGAGCCTCAAATGTCACAGTGTCTCGTGTCAGCTTGTTGAATTTCAACCTCACATTGCATGGGACGATCTGTGTAAAAAAAGCAAAATGACACAATGCAGTAATGCCAACACTAAAAATAAAATAGTTGTCACATTTCATATAATTTCTTACCGCCGCATGACGAAAACTCGGCTTGAAGTAGATGTCGAACAGCTTGCCAGTTGCAAGGCTGCTGGTGCACCTTGACTTGCACAATCAACATGGTGGTGGTGGTGGTGGCGCCATTTTCCTAAAGCAATATGAGCAAAGGATTAACGATCCACTTCACAGGAAAGAAAAATAGTTGTTAAATCAAAATGTTCTATAAATCAACTAGCCTATTAAATCAACTTGCCTACTAAATCAACTAAATCAAAATGTTCTATAAATCAACAAAACCAACTAGCCTATTAAATCAACTTGCCTACTAAATCAACAAAATCAACTATCCTACTAAATCAACTTGCATACTAAATCAACTAAATCAAAATATTCTAAATCAACTAAATCAACTAGCCTACTAAATCAACTAAATCATATGAACTAAATCAAATTGTTGCATATGAACTAGCCTACTAAATCAAAATGTAGCAGGGAGGAGGGGTTGTGGATGGAGGAGGAAGGAGGGAGAAGGAGGGGCGACTGAAGGATGGAGGAGAGAGTAGGACGGAGGAGGAAGGGCAGAGCGAGGAGGGGCCGGCCGGCGGCGAGTCAAGGGAGGATGCAAGAGGAGGGCGGTACCGAGTCCAGCAAGGAGGAGGAGGTGACGACGGTGCAGAGGGAAGAGGGGTAGGTGATGGCGGCCGACGGGGGAGGACCGGCGTGGGGGGGGTTGAGTGGGAGATGGAGTGAGTGTGAGTGTGGATCGGATAGAGCTTCGGTGGTGGGAGATAGCTAGTTTTAGCAGTAGCGCGCTATAGGTAAAGGCGCTGCTGCTAAGCTACCTAGCAGTAGCGCACTTTGATTTAACGCGCTGCTGCTATAACTAGATTCGCGGCGGGGTCGTGGGAATTATAGCAGTAGCGCGGCTTAGTGGAGGCTTTTATTTTAGCAGCGAGTTCTGCTGGAGCGCGCTACTGATATATTGCAGCAGCGCCTTATTTTAGAACGCGCTGCTGGTAATATCCTATGTATAGACTTTTCCCTAGTAGTGAATTTGTCTCTAATATTTGCGCCTTTTCTAGTCCAGAGTTCCACCTGCCGGCATTCTCGCTCTTCATGTAAAACTTATAAAATATGAGAGAAAAGGCATAAGTATTATGATATAACGTGTAATAACAGCCCATAATGCAATAAATATTTATATAAAAGCATGATGCAAAATGGACGTATCGTTGGTAAGTTCACCAAGTATCATCATATAGCATAATCCTACCTGGCGATCCTCTCCTCGTCGCCCTATGAGAGAGCGATCACCGGGTTGTATCTGGCACTTGAAAGGGTGTGTTTTATTAAGTATCCGGTTCTAGTTGTCATAAGGTCTAAGTACAACTCTGGGTCGTCTTGTTACCATGGACAGGACTATTGGAATAGATCAATGTTCCCTGCAGGGGTGCACCACATTACTAGACACGCTCGATCCCTCTGGTCGGGAACACTTTCCTGGGTCATGTCCGGCCTCGTGAGATCAACATGTCGTAACCCTACCTAGGCCTGACAGAGAGGTTAGCATGCTGGTCTAAATCCTATGCACGCAGGGGTCTGGGCCCATCGCCCATTGCACGCCTGCACATTGTGTACGCAGCTGGTGAGCAGACCCAACAACCTCCATTACAAAGGAGTTGCGTTACGCGGTCCAACCCGACGCGCGCCGCTCAGTCGCTGACGTCTAGGAGCTTCGGCTGATACCACGACGCCGGTTGCCCATATCTTGTCCCATGTGGCGATTAGTGCGTATAAGGTCAATGACCCAACTTGGATCAAATACCAGGATCTTGTTAAGCGTGTTATTTGATGTATGCACGAACGCCGACCAGGGACTAGGCCCACCTATCTCCTAGGTGGTCACAACCTGCCATGTCGCTCTGCCACAAAGATCCACACAGAGGGCCATTGGGAAAAACATGTCCTTTCAGCCCCCAATCCGTGAATCACTCGCGGGTACTCTTCGAGCCGACCCGACTTTAGTCACCATCTGTATCATGTATAATATGTAGGTATATTTATATCCGTGATCACTTCTCGAGTGATCACAGCCCGATAGTATAGCATGGCAGACGGACAAGATTGTAGGACCACTAATGATAAACTAGCATCCTATACTAAGCA
Source organism: Triticum aestivum (assembly GCF_018294505.1). Lineage (NCBI taxonomy): Eukaryota > Viridiplantae > Streptophyta > Magnoliopsida > Poales > Poaceae > Triticum > Triticum aestivum. The sequence continues at coordinate 479,423,536 of NC_057813.1, read as the reverse complement.
TTTAGGAAAGCATGTAAAGGTATCAACAATTGTAGCAACAATGATAGGCTATGCAACAGAATAGGAGCTATCGAATCAACAACAGTAGCAAATCTAATGCAGGAATAAGAGAGAAGAGAGTGGGCGATATCTAGTTGATCAAATGGGGTTTGCTTGCCTAGAAGCTCAATCGAGAGGGAGGGGTCATCAACACCGTAGTCGTACAAGGTAGCAGGGGCGTCGTTCTCGGTGTCTAACGAGAGAAGAGGGGGAGGAAACAATAAATATAACGCAAACATATGCATGACGATGCATGACATGACAATGAGCGGTGCTAGGTGTTCCCTAACACGATAGTAGGCGATACTAGCGAGGGGGGGGCATGCGAGAAAGTATTCCCAGTGTTTGATGTTTTTGGGGCAAATGAAATGGAGGTGGATTGTTGCATGTACGCTATGCAAGGGACATGCGGCGCATGAACGAACCGAGTATTCAGATTCGTCTCATCGTTCTGAGCAACTTTAATGTACAAAGTATTTCCATCCGAGTTACGGATTATTTTCTATGATTTTTCAAAGTTTTATTCATTTTCTGAAATTACCTTTAATTCGAAAATAAAAGTAAAAATGCTATGTGCACCCACAAGTGTACACAGAGGAACCTGTGGCTGACATCTGGGTCCAGGGGGTCCCAGTTGACCAGTCAAACTTTGATTGCTCAACACGGGGTGCGCCCCCTATCATTCTCTGTCTCGACTAATTAATTTTAGTTCCAGCTAATCTAGTGATTAGGCTAATCTAAGCAAGTTAATTAAGTAACTTATTAATTAATTTAATGAAATAATTTCATTAACATTTCTATTTTTACTAACTTTTTTATGTTCTTTTAGACACGGGTGGGCCCACTATCATAGGCCCAGAGGGGCCTAGCGGGGCGGGCGTAGCATACGCAGGGTCACCAGTCTGAATTGGGCAGACCTGGGGGCGCGTGAGCTGGCTACAGGCACGACGACGGCTACCCGGACGGTGGAGTAGTTGCGAGGCCACGGGCGGCAGGGGGTAGCGGGCGGCATGGGGGCAGAGGCAGCCGCGCAGGGAGACCAGAGCGGCGCGGTGAGTAGCGGTGTGCAGGAGGGAGCACCGGCGGGAGCGCGGCTACACGGGGCAGGCGAGGGAGGGCGTGGTGGAGCCGCAGCACGGCCACAATGGTGTTTCGCCGCATCCTGTGGCGGGAGCGGGCATGCACGACGGTGGGACGGCGCGAGGAGGCAGAGGCGGGAAGCGCGGCGACATGCGGTGCATGGCAAGCAGAGCAGGAGGAGATGGGCGTGGGCGCAGGCACGCGTGAGCAAGCACGCGCAGGGTGGCCAAGGTCGTGGTAGGATGCGGCCAGAGGCAAGGGAGCGCGGGGCTGCATGGTGGCGTCGGCGAGCGTGGTGATCGGGGGGAAGAGAGGTGAGGAGGGGGCGGCTCACGAGTGTTGAAGAGAGGGGGGTGGCTTGATGTGGGCCATCGGGGAAGGAGACGGGAAGGTCCGTTTATGGCGAGGCGGTGCCAACAAGGTGGCAGGACGAGGCGGCGACGGTGAGCGGTGGCGGGTCGGGATCAGGCCCTCCCTATCCAGATCCAGCGAGAGAGAGGGGTGGACGAGAGAGTGGGGGTCGTGCGGGGGGGGGGGGGGGGGGGGGAGTGGTGGTCATGGGCTAGGGTTTCTGGTAGTGGGGGGGATTATGGAGAGGGACTGGGGGGCCGGCTGCGCCAGCGGGCTGGCGTGGCTGCCAGCTGGGCCGGTTGGTCTAGTGGGGGGTTCCCATTCCTTTCATTTTGTTTTCTGTTTTGTTATTTTGTTTTTATTTATTTTTCCTTCTGTTGTTTTATTCATTTTATAGTATTCAAGCATTTTCTAAAAGCGTGGTTTCTTCATCATAATTACCTATGCATTAATTGGCACACTCCAAACATTTTAGTTTTAATGTTTGAATTTTTTTGATGTTTTTCAAAAATTCAAATTTGAATTTGAATCGTTTTGAACTAACGTGAGATTAGCAACAATAATAGAGGCGACGTGGCCTCATTAGCATAGTTTCACTATAGCGTAATTATTCAGGTGTTATAAAGACATTGGTAAAGTTACTTATGTATTGGGCATCAAGATCTATAGAGATAGATCAAGACGCTTAATAGGACTTTCACAAAAGCCAACACCTTGACAAGATTTTGAAAGAGTTCAAAATGGATCAGTCAAAGAAGGAGTTCTATCCTGTATTGTAAAGTGTGAAGTAGAGCAAGACTCAAATCCCGACCATGACAGAAGGTAGAGAGAGAATCAAAGTCATTCCCTATGCCTCAGCCATAGGTTCTATAAAGTATGCCATGCTGTCTACGAGACCTGTTATGTGCCTTGCCATGAGTTTGGCAAGGGGTACAATGTGATCCAGGAGTAGATCACTAGACAGCGGTCAAAATTATCCTTAGGTACCTAAAGAGGACTAAGGAAATATTTCTCAGTTATGGAGGTGATAAAGAGTTTGTCATAAAGAGTTTCTCGATGCAAGCTTTTACACCAATCCAGATCACTCTAGGTCTCAATCTGGATAAATATTGAAAGTGGGAGCAATTAGCTAGAGTAGCTCCATGCAGAGCATTGTAGACATAGAAATTTGCAAAATACATACGGATCTGAATGTGACAGACCCGTTGACTAAGACTCTCTCATAAGCAAAACATGATCACACCTTAGTACTCTTTAGGTATTAATCACATGGCGATGTGAACTAGATTATTCTAGTAAACCCTTTGGGTGTTGATCACATGGCGATGTGAACTATGGGTGTACTTAATCACATCACGATTGGTGTTAAATCACATGGCGATGTGAACTAGATGTCGTGGGAGTAAGTTTGACAGTAAGAAGAAGGGGTACGTATGAGGAGGCAAGGTCCTAACTATGATGAGGCTGTACACGCAAGTTTACGAGTTCAGGCCCCTCTTGGAGGAGGTAAAGCCCTACATCTCGGTGCCCTGAGGCTGTGTCGACTGGATATGCGTGAATATTACAAGGGGCGCGAACCCTTGTGCCAAAGGATGAGGGTGGCTTATATAGAGTGTGCTAGGACCCTCTCAGACCTCCGTTATACAGGGTTTAATGTGAGTTAAGATGGGGCGTTACAGGTAACGCCTGTCATAAATGATCATTAAGACTACAGTGCGAACACCTGACCGTTGCCATCCTGGGATGACTTTAGATCTTCTACACACCGAGTGCTTCTTCATATGGTCAAGTGACTATGTTGTGGTCGAGTGGAATTGGGGTATCCGAGTGGAGTCTTCTGTCGAGTGAATAACACTTTCGGGGTGATTCTAGTCGGTATTCCCTATTGGTCCTTGAATGCTTTTGACTGTAGGTCAGTTTTCTTGGGTGGGGTGTCTAGGTCAGGCCTAAGACCCTACCCCAGGTACATGTCCTCGTCATTAGCCCCCGAATGGATTGAGATTCGAGTGGAGAAAGGTTGAAGTTGACTCCGACTCGATTCAATGCTACAGAGGCATATCCTTGAGGTCTGGGAAGTACATTGGTACCTTCAATCTTTCTCCGGTTGGCTCGACCGATTCTGATAGCTTGAAGTTGTCGAGTGAATAAATGCGGTAATCCTTCGAGTGGATTAGGACGCAAAATCTTAGACGTGATTGACTGCTCTATCGTTTCCGGATTTTACGAGATTCGAAATTTCAAAGAAGCGCGTTGGACAGGGTGTGGCGTGATAAACGGAACGAATCAGACCAGGACGCCTCGATTTCTGCACCTCCTTTTTCGCCACGTATCGCTCCTACACCTGTGATGGGATATGATTTGATCGTTGGGGGCCACTGGTCAGCCACTCGAAGCCAGCCTCATAAAAGGCGTCGAAGCCGATGTGCAACACAGTGCTTCCAATCAATCTCCCTCCTCTCTTCCTCTCTGCCTCCTTTCTCCCTGGTCCCCATGCCCCTCCTCTGCCTTCTCAAGCTCCACGCAATGGTGAAGGAGAACACCGCGGCTCTCGATCATGCAAAGAAGGCATCGGCGACGGCGAAGGGGAAGAAGACGGCGCGGGGCTTGTCGTCGTGTTTCGCTCTGCCGCCTGGCTGGATCCAGGGGGATTGGACCCGCTCGACGGTCTTGCATGAGGGCTTGGAGAATCTCGTCATGATGGCCTGATCAAACCTGAGTCCTGGAGATTGCCTGGGGAGGAATTTGAGCCTCAGTCGCGCGATGGTTAGTGTGTTCTCCTGACCACCCATGTCGAGCGCGGCTTTTCTTTTCCTCCGCACCCGTTCTTTCAAGGGTTCTTGAACTTCTTTGGGGCTTAGATTCATCATTTCCCTCCGAACACTATTTTGAATCTTGTCGCTTTCATCTCCATGTGCGAAAATTTCTTGGGCTGCCACTCGTACTTGGGTCTCTTCAAGCATATATTCACTTGTTGATCTTAGACGGCGAAGAAAGCTAACCCAGTCAACCAAAAAACGCACGTGATCCAGATGTGCGGTGGGGGGCTAGGGATTCAAATGAGGGGTAGGAGCTATTTCCCCCCTGTGACTTTTCTCGAATCAGTTAGAGGGTGGTAGTTGACCTGGTCTTACTGCAAGGATGTTCCGACTCCTGGTCCCCCTCCTTTCACTCTAGAGAGACTCCAGTCCCCTCGCTCGCTAGTGGTAGCCTCGGAGGAGAAAGCGGAAGCACAGATGCTAGTTGCGGCTGTTGTTGAGTTGGTGAAGGGAGGAGTGACGGGGATGGATCTGTTGGAGGTGTATCTCAGTCGACGGATCGAGCCCCTGCAAGCTCGTGAACACCCCATGTGGATATACTCGGGCTCTGACGACACCGCTCGTACCCACCCGGAGGAGGTTGGCAAGGAGATGGTGGCCCAGTGGCTCCAGAGTGTTACTAGTAACAAGGACAACCCAAGGGGACCGGGAGGATTCTGCCTTCGACAACACCCATGCTCCTGGAGAGGTCAGACTTGCCTATTCGAGTGTTTTTCCTTTTATCTTTGTCGAGTGGTTGTTCTTGAATCTGACTCATATACATGACTTGCATCTTGTAGATTTTTCCCAAGCTGCACTCGATGCCCAACGGAGAGGAGTATCGGGAGGGAATCGACAACGACAGTGAAGACAGAGACAATGAATATGCCGAAGACAGTGAAAATGAGACCGAGGACTCGAGCAGCAGCGATGAAGAAGTCGATTCACCGCCTCATTCCAAGCATTGATCCAAGCAGCAGCAAGACCCCGCGGGGGAACAGGGCAAGGCTATCGCGCCGACTGCCAAATTTCTCAAGCACACTCGCACATCAACTCCTGAGATGATTGAAAAGGCTCCAAAGCAGGCCAAAGTTGCTCCGCCCAAGCCTCGAAAGGCCCTGCCGAGGATCAAGGTGGTTCTTCCCATGACATCAACGTAAGCACTTCTTTTGTGTATTTTTCTGTGTTCTTCTGTAAACTCATTGGCTTGTTTGACCGAGTGAAATCTGGAATTTTTAGTGCTGCTACTGCGTCTGCGACCTCCATGGATATTGATGAAGACCGTGGCGATGCAGAAACAGATGCAGCCACCTCTCGAGCGGGTAAGGCTTTATGACTGATCTATGTTATGTTAATAGATTTTTGGGGTCGACTGAAATTTCACCGTTGAGTGTTTTGCAGCACCAGCGAATATCATTCAACTCCCTGATGATGATGATGAGGAGGAGGATGAGCCTTCGAAGAATACTGGGGGGAGAAGTCGAACTCTGAGCAAGAGTGTGCCACGGTCCAAAACGTCTCGTTCATCTTCTGAGCATGTGATCCAGCCGGTGAAAGATCCAGCACGGGCTTCTGTCTCCTTTGCCATTCCTCTGTCGACCGACCGGCCTTCAGCATCGACTGCTCAAGCTCCAGAGCCCACTGCGCAAGTCCAAGCTCCTACTCCACCAGTCCAGACACCTGCCCTGGCATCTTGCATGTTTTCTTCCTATCCCGCCCTAGAGGATCAAGTAGGAGCTGCGAAGGAGGCCATGATCCAGGCTGGGCTAATGTTAGAGCAATTGAAGGTGGTGTATGAACTAGCAAGGCCGCATACAAAGCCAGCTCTGCTCTTCAAGCCAATGTCCAAGTAAGTGGAATTGTAAGTTAATTTCCGATTGATTTCTCTGTCTTGGCTTTTGCTTTGTTCAGACACACTCTCTGCAAACTATTGCTTTATTATTCGTCAGATGTTCATGCATCAAACTTGAATTTTGCAACTTGCACCTGTTCACCCACTGGGTGTTTTATCTCTATAGTGTATCTTCTTCACTTGAGTCGACCAGGTAGTGTAGTCCCCGAGACCACCATCGAATGTTTGATTCAGCGGGGGTCTTATCGAAATATTTGCTTGTAGCACGTCCACTCGACCTAGACAGGTCTTGCCGAATGGGAAATGAAACTAGTGGGGGAATGCTAAGTGCACCCACTGGGTGTAGTCCCTGAGACCACAGTCAACTGTGGGTAGTCTGCGGTGGTCTGTGAACCAATGATGTTTTTTTACTCCTTCCACTCGAGCTGGGCCAACCATGCTAAGTGGGAAATGAAACCAATGGGGGCACACTAAGTGCACACACTGGGTGTAGTCCCCGAGACTGTTGTTGGATGTTTGATTCGGCAGCAGTCTTAGAACTCTTTTGATGTGTACTTGATTCTTGCATCTTTCCACTCGGAGATAACTGTCGACTAACCTGTCCAGTTGTTGTTTGCAGAAGTCTTGTAAGCTTGGGGCCCAATATGCCACTGTGGAGCAGGAGAAGACTAATCTTAAGCTCAAACTATAACTAGCCAAGGAGAACTGGAAGAAACCCCAAGAGAAAGTAGCAATCATGGGAGGCAACCAGTCGCTGGCTCCATGCCTTGTCATTTTCCCTGTCTATCCTTTGAACCGAGTGATTTCACTCGAACAAATGTGTGTAGTGAAAATCATCAGCTTCAAGCATGTCTGAGGAATGTTATTTCTTTAGACAAAATGAAGCAGACCCTGGAGCAAAAGGATCTTGACCTTGCTGCAGCACAGAGGATGGCTCGTGAGAAGACTGAGCTTGTCGACCAGAAGTTGGCTTCAGTCAGAAAGTTGGAAGACGAGAACGCCAAGCTGAAGAGTGTTGTTGATGAAGCAAAGAAGGAAACCATGCAACTGAAGGATGAACAAGCAGCTTTGACCAAGAAGAGGGATGAACTATAAGCTTATCTAAGTGATCTCGCCCGAAAGATGTTCCTGAAGCTTGAAGGTATTCACCTTCGGTCGACTGAAAAATTTTCATGCCATGTTGCTATCGATTCACTAACTTTCCATGCTTGCACAATTATGTCAGAGCTTTGAGGAGGAGACCGGGCGGATCAAGACTGGACTGGAACCCATCAATTCCCCTGTCAAAGATGAAACTGCCATGAACGTGCTGCAACTGGAAGCTCAACTTGCAAACGTCTCGGACTACATCGCCGGCCTGAAAACCGCAATGTCTCGGGTCGACAAGGATCTCTGGCTAGAGGTTGTGCAATAGAATGACCTCGAGTCACTGATGACTCGATTCAACAGCATCCCCGACTGAGTGCAGGCGTGGAAAAAGTCAGCTACGTGTTGTGGTGCTGATGTTGCCTTATCCCTCGTCCATGTTCAATGTAGGGGCGTCAAAGAGGAGAAGCTGAAGGATCTGCAAGTAGCCAATACCAAGAAGCTTCAATTCTAATCTTTCATGGAGAGCTTCATCAACGTAGCCACTCGCATCGCAGATGGCATTGACTTGGATTCATTTGTCGAACCAGCCAGCCCGCCTCCTGACGAGTGAGAAACTTGATGACTTAATTTGCCACGGAATGCCGAGTGGATTTTGTAACCGTTAAAACCTCTTCGAGACTGATGCTCGAGTACTTTCACTTGCAACTTTGAACCTTGCTAGATTTATCTGAACTTGGTTGCTTTATTCAAACGCAATTGCTTCATTTCCACTGCTCTTTGGATTTTCTTGGTTTGAGTCGAGTGAGAGGGTTGCTCTACACTTGGAGTCGATGTTGTACTTGTGGTGTAGCTCAGAGCGCATACAGACGTTGTACTTGTGGCGCAGCTTAGAGTGCGTCAAACGTTGAACTTGTGGTGAAACTCATAGTATGCCTTGGGCTGTTCTTAACTTAGGCGAGTAGAGGGTCGCAACTAAGCTTCCGAGTGAGAAGATCGTTCTTCACTCTGAGTGTTTTTAACTTAGGCGAGTATGGGGTCGCAGCTAAGCCTCCAATTGAAAGGATTGCTCTTCACTTAGAGTGTTTTTAACTTAGGCGAGTACAGGGTCGCAGCTAAGCCTCCGAGTGAGAGGATCGCTCTTCACTCGGAGTGTTTTTAACTTAGGCGAGTACGGGATCGCAGCTAAGCCTCCGAGTGAGAGGATCGCTCTTCACTTGGAGTGTTTTTGAAACATAGGCGAGTACGGGATCGCAGCTAAGCCTCCTAGTGAGAGGATCGTTCTTCACTCGGAGTGTTTTTTGAAACTTAGGCGAGTACGGGATTGCAGCTAAGCCCCCGAGTGAGAGGATCACTCTTCACTCGGAGTGTTTTTGAAACTTAGGCGGATCGGGTTCGTCGCTAAGCCTCCGCGTGAGAGGATTGCTCTTCACTCGGAGTGTTTTTTGAAACTTAGGCGAGTACGGGATCGCAGCTAAGCCCCCGAGTGAGAGGATTGCTGTTCACTCGAAGTGTTTTTGAAACTTAGGCGAATCGGGTTCACGGCTAAGACCCCGAGTGAGAGGATCACTCTTCACTCGGAGTGTTTTCTGAAACTTAGGTGAGTACGGGATCGCAGCTAAGCCCCCGAGTGAGAGGGTCGCTCTTCACTGGGAGTGTTTTTGAAACTTAGGAGAATCAAGTTCGCGGCTAAGCCCCCGAGTGAGAGGATCATCCTTCACTCGGAGTGTTTTTGAAACTTAGGCGAATCGGGTTTGCGCTAAGCCCCCGAGTGAGAGGATTGCTCTTCACTCGGAGTGTTTTTTGAAACATAGGCGAGTACGGGATCGCAGCTAAGCCCCTGAGTGAGAGGACCGCTCTTCACTCGGAGTGTTTTTGAAACTTAGGCGAATCGGGTTCGCGGCTAAGCCCCCGAGTGAGACGATCATCCTGCACTCGGAGTGTTGTTGAAACTTAGGAGAATCGGGTTCTTGGCTAAGCCCCCGAGTGAGAGGATTGCTCTTCACTCAGAGTGTTTTTTAAAACTTAGGCGACTACGGGATCGTAGCTATGCTCCCGAGTGAGAGGATCGCTCTTCACTCTGAGTGTTTTTTGAAACTTAGGCGAGTACGGGATCGCAGCTAAGCCTCCGAGTGAGAGGATCGCTCTTCACTCGGAGTGTTTTTGAAACTTAGGTGAATCGGGTTCGCGGCTAAGCCCCCGAGTGAGAGGATTGCTCTTCACTCAGAGTGTTTTCTGAAACTTAGGCGAGTACAGGATCGCACCTAAGCCCCCGAGTGAGAGGATCGCTCTTCACTCGAAGTGTTTTTGAATCTTAGGCGAATCAGGTTCGCGGCTAAGCCCCCGAGTGAGAGGATCGCTCTTCGCTCGGAGTGTTTTTTGAAACTTAGGTGAATCAGGTTCACGGCTAAGCCACCCACTGGGGGGGATTTGAACACAAATATATGCGAAAAACAATCAATTTGCGACTACGGAAGTCATGTCTTTGATAAACAACCTGAAAAGTACTTCTTATTACATCTCATCTATCCGAGTGTTCTTAGGTATAAAAACGATGGAGCATATCTGCATTCCATGCGCGCGGCTCATCCTTTCGCTTGGTCATGTTGTAAAGGTGATACGCATCATTATGAAGTACCTTGGTGATGATGAAGGGGCCTTCCCAGGCAGGGGCTAGCTTGTGAGGGCGTTGCTGATCCACTCGGAGCACAAGATCTCCCTCCTGGAATGCTCGACCTCTGACATTTCGCGCATGGAATCGACGAAGATATTGCTGAAAAATGGTCGATCGGATCAAAGCCATCTCTCTTTCCTCTTCCAGAAGGTCAGCAACATCTTGACGTGCTTGTTCGGCTTTGGCTTCTGAGAAGAGTTCCACTCGGGGCGCATTGTGGAGCAAGTCACTCGGAAGCACTGCTTCAGCTCCATACAACATAAAGAAAGGAGTCTGACCAGTCGACCGGTTGGGGGTCGTCTTTAAGCCCCACAGAACAGAGGACAACTCTGTCACCTAGGCGCCTGCTGCATGCTTGAGGTCGTGCATCAATCTGGGTTTCAACCCTTGTAAGACCAAACCATTGGATCTTTCTGCTTGTCCATTCGACTGCGGATGTGCTACGGATGCATAATCGACCCGAGTGCCTTGGGAAGCGTAGAAAGCTCTGAATTCATCGGAATCAAAGTTAGACCATTATCTATGATGATGTTGTGCGGAACTCCATATATAAATATCATCTCTCTAATGAAAGTGATGGTTGTGCTTGAGTCGAGGTTCTTGATGGGTTTAGCTTCAATCCACTTGGTGAACTTGTCGACCGCCACAAGCAGATGGGTGAAGCCGCTTCTGCCAGTCCTCAAGGGTCCAACCATGTCGAGTCCACAAACAGCGAACGGCCGGATGAGTGGAATGGTTTTCAAGGCCGACGCGGGTTTGTGAGACATGTTCGAGTAAAACTGGCAACCTTCACACTTCTCGACTATCTCCTTAGCCATTTGGTTTGCTTGCAGCCAATAGAATCCCGCTCGGTATGCTTTGGCCACGGTGGTCTGAGAGGATGCATGGGGACCACAGGTCCCCAAGTGAATATCATTTAGGATCAGTCGACCTTCTTCTGGAGTGATGCACCGTTGAGCTACGCCAGTCACACTTTCTCTGTAAAGTTGATCACCTATCACCGTGAAGGCTTTGGATCTGCGAACGATCTACCGAGCTTCATCTTCATCCTCTGGGAGCTCTTGCCTAAGGGATGATCACTAAAACCTCCATGATTAGGTCCACAACTGCTGGGACTTCAACTTCAGTCAGATTAGTTGAACTTATCGGTTGCGGGGGCTCCTCTATAAAGGGATCTTATTCAACTGAAGGGGTGTGGAGATGCTCCAAGAACACATTACTGGGATATGCATATAGATGGATCTGTTTAGTCTGATAAGGCTGTTTTTATTTCATTAGGCCCATACAGACCGATCTGATGGTACCCAGAATACGCATCCAAGAAGGATAAACGCTCACACCCCACTGTCAAGTCAACTATCTGATTAATGCGGGGGAGAGGGAAATGATATTTCGGGCTGGCACGATTGATATGCTTGAAGTCAATACACATACTAAGTGAATCATCTTTCTTAGGGACCATGACGGCGTTGGGCGAGTCACTCTCAGTGGTAAATCTCGCGGATGAACTCAGCGGCCAAGAGCCGAGCTACCTCCTTGCCAATCGCCTTTCTTTTCTCAATAGCGGACCATTGAAGATGCTCTTTGACTGGTTTTGCTTTTGGGTCGACATGCAAACGGTGCTCAGCCAGCCGCCTGGGTTCACTTGGCATGTCAGAAGGTTTCCATGCAAAGATGTCCCAGTTCTCACAGAGGAGCTGGATTAGCACGGCTTCCTATTTGCTATCGAGTGTCGTTGATATGTGAGTCGGAGCTGCATTAGGGTCTTTCGGGTGGATATGAACAGGTTTGGTCTCTCCCGCCGACTGAAATGCAGATTCTGAAGCAGGCTTCTAGGACCGCAGCAAATCACTCGGATCTGCAGTTTTTTGGTACTCTTGGATCTCCACGGCTGCCATCTGTTCATCTGCAATCTTGCAACCCTTCTGAAGGCACTCTTCTGCCCTCTATCTATTCCATGTGACTGTGATCACGCCCTTGGGACCAGGCATTTTCAACTTGAGGTACACATAACATGGTCGAGCCATGAAACGAGCATACGCAGGCCTGCCCAAAATGGCATGATAAGCACTATGGAAATCCACCACCTCAAATGTTAACTTTTCCTTGCAGTAATTCTTGGAATCACCAAAAACCACATCAAGATTAATCTGCCTGAGTGACTTTGCCTTTTTCCCAGGAATGACGCCGTGGAACTGCATGTTGCTCTCACTGAGTTTAGACATCGGAATGCCCATCCCTTCCAGGGTCTCAGCGTATAGTATGTTCAGCCCACTTCCGCCATCCATAAAAACCTTAGTCAATCGGATGCCCCCAACGACTAGGTTGACCACTAGCGCTTGCCACTGAGGGGTAGCAACATGTGCCAGGTGATCCGACTTGTCGAATGTAATGGGAGTCTTCGACCACCTCAAATATGTCGTAGTTGCCGGAGCAACCATATTCAGTTATCCGTTTATGACTTTCAGTCGACTTTTGCTTTCGACATCAGCAAAAATCATCAAGGTAGCATTGACCTGAGGGTAACAATCCTCTTCCTCCTTCTCATCTTCCTTTTCAGACTCTTTCTCATTGGACTGATTCTCTCGGAAGCTCTGAATCAGAAGACGGCAATGCCGAGTGGTATGCTTGGGTTGAATTAGGTTTCCCTCCTCATCTTTCTTTGTGTGTATATAACCCAAATCCCGGATGTCTTGTCCTAACTTATCTTTCACCTTCTTGGGTTTCCATTGTGGCTTCGGTTTTCCTTTGAACTTTCCACCTCCTACATTCAGGACCGCAACTTCAGCAGGCCCTATAGGTTTAGCTTTACGTTTCTGCTTCCGACTGGAATTCCCACCCCCGGAGTCCTGGACGACTATTTTGTCTTTGTCGTGGTGGAGTCGGTCCTCCTCTTCACCATTGGCGTACCGAGTGGCTATCTCCATAATTTGGGTCAGAGTCATATCTCCGGACCGACCGAATTTCAAGGTAAGCTCTCTGTACTTGACGCCCTCTTTAAAGGCACAAACCGCCTGGTGATCTGACACGTTTTCCACCATATGATGAAGGGTGGTCCATCTCTGGATGAAATCTCTCAAAGTCTCATTCGGTTTCTGAACACAATGTTGCAATTCAGTCAGCCCAGCAAGTCGCTTGCAAGTGCCCTCGAATGTTTTGATGAACACCTGAGCCAAATCATCCCAGCAGAAAATACTCCCAGGGGCTAACTGCGTCAACCAAGCGTTGGCCGACCCCTGAAGCATCAGAGGGAGGTGTTTCATAGCTACATCATCATTGCCACCACCGATCTGCACAGCCACTCTATAGTCTTCCAGCCAAGTGTCTGGCTTCGATTCTCAGGTGAACTTACTCACGCCCGCTGCCAATCTGAAGTTGGGAGGGATCTCAGCTGATCGAGTGGCCATACTAAAACATTCGGGACCAGAAATGAATGCTCTGTTCCCAGTCGGATGATCTCTGCCCTGTCCTTCTCATTTTGCTCGGCCTCTGTCGACCAACCTTTCACAACGAGAGATCTCACATCGAATCCCGGCTCACTTGGGTTGACCGGGGCTCTCCGTTCGTCACCATACGGGTGCCTATCATCATAAAACTAGGGCGCGTATGATCCGCCCCTCGGAGAGGGCGTAAGCACTCAACAGGGGTCATCATGGGTACCTTGACGATCAAACTGCCTATGGCCCCGCTCTAGGTGCTGGTCCTGGCGGGGACCATGATCTTCCCGATCCCTGGGTGACCTTGGACTATATGCCAACTGAAATGTGTCTGCAATCACTGACCTGCTATGAATTAAGTTGCGCGACTGGGAATCGGCAGAATTATGTTCTCCAGTGGCCTTAAGCAACGCACGGATCTGCTCCAAACCTTTACCACCTTCTGAACGCGACGGCTGAATTGACTCTGCTATACGTGCTGTTGCTGCAACATTTTGAATCGGAGTTCCATATACCTGAGTTTCAGCCGGAAACAACCGTCTAGCCCGTCGACTAGATTTAGGAACCCGTTGACGAGCCTGCTCATCGAGTGCCTTCTGCAGATTGTCCAGGCACGTATGCTCAACTAGGGTGGCCAAGCGTGTAGCCTCCAAGGCCCGAGCCTCGGGGGTCGCCCCAACTATGGGGGTCTAGAGCGCCTGAATGTTGCGTCAATGCAACCCTTCCCTCTACTCCGTGGTGAGGGCCTCGCGGATGTACTCCTCATGCCCTTGTGATGGGCCAGTGCTGCCATCGCCGCCATCATTGCGGCGAAATCTGGGCGGGCTGTGCTAGGAAGTGACCACGAGAACTTCTGCCACTGGGTCATTACTCTCGCACTCGGAGAGGGAATCCGAGTGACCAGTTGATAGATCGAACAAACCATAAATATATTCGTCAGGCTCAATCGCCGAGACTTGGAGGGTGGTCGACTCATGAGCCACTGCATGCTTCACCCACGGCTGGAGCCGCCAACGGGCGGACCGCTCATGATGATGAATAGCAGGGAGCGATGATGTCATCGGGGCCGACCGATACTGGGTCAGCGGCTGTCGAAGAAGAACGCCGCAAGCACTCACAGGAACTGCGTCGCCCCACAGACGGGGATGGACTCGACGTCAAGGGGAGCTTCTTGAAGCAAGCCAGAGTCATCGGTGATGAAAATGAGCGCACCGAGATGGATCTCGTGGCCCAATGCCAAACCACCGACGGAAACCATGTTGTCGGAGGACGAAATCTGCAACCTCACTGGAAGTCGCTTAGACGCCTGCCCCACGGTGGGCTCCAACTGTCATGGGAGTAAGTCTGACAATAAGAATAGGGGGTACATATGAGGAGGCAAGGTCCTAGCTATGGTGAGGTTGTACACGCAAGTTTACGAATTCAGGCCCCTCTCGGAGAAGGTAAAAGCCCTATGTCTCGGTGCCCTGAGGCCGTGTCGACTGGATATGCGTGAATGTTACAAGGGGCATGAACCCTTGTGCCAAAGGATGAGGGTGGCTTATATAGAGTGTGCTAGGACCCTCTCAGACCTCCGTTATACAGGGTTTAATGTGACTTAAGATGGGGCGTTACAGGTAACGCCTGTCATAAATGATCATTAAGTCTATAGAGTGAACACCTGACCGTTGCCATCTTGGGATGACTTTAGATCTTCTACACACCGAGTGGTTCTTCATATGGTCAAGTGGTTCTTCATATGGTCGAGTGACTACGTTGTGGTCGAGTGGAATTGGGGTATCCAAGTGGAGTCTTCTGTCGAGTGAATAGCACTTCGGGGTGATTCCAGTCGGTATTCCTTGCTACTCCTTGAATGCTTTTGACTGTAGGTCAGTGTGCTTTGGTGGGGTGTCTAGGTCAGGCCTAAGACCCTACCCCAGGTACATGTCCTCATCACTAGATTATTGACTCTAGTGCAAGTAGGAGACTAAAGGAAATATGCCAGGCAATAATAAATTTTTTATTTTATATTTCCTTATTTCAAGATAAATCTTTATTATTCATGCTAGAATTGTATTAACCGGAAACTTGATACATGTGTGGATACATAGACAAAATACTGTGTCCCTAGTAAGCATCTACTAGGCTAGCTCATTGATCAAAGACGGTTAAGTTTCCTAACCATAGACATGTGTTGTCATTTGATAAACGGGATCACATCATTAGGAGAATGATGTGATGGATAAGACCCATTCGTTATCTTAGCATTATGATCGTCCAGTTTTATTGCTATTGCTTTCTTCATGTCAAATACATATTTCTTCGACTATGAGATTATGCAACTCCCGGATACCGGAGGAATGCCTTGTGTGCTATCAAATGTCACAAGATAACTGGGTGATTATAAAGATTCTCTACAGGTATCTCTGAAGGTGTTTGTTGGTTTGGCATACAACGAGATTAGGATTTGTTACTCCGAGTATCAGAGAGCTATCTCTGGGCCCTCTCGGTAATACACATCATAAGCTTGAAAGAAAATGACTAAGGAGTTGGTCACGAGGTGATGTATTATGGAACGAGTAAAGAGACTTGCCGGTAACGAGATTGAACTAGGTATGAAGATACCGACGATCGAATCTCAGGCAAGTAACATATGATGGAAAAAGGGAATAACATATGTTGTCATAACGGTTCGACCGATAAAGATCTTCATAGAATATGTGGGAGCCAATATGAGCATCAGGTTCTGCTATTGGTTATTGACCGGAGAGGTGTCTCGGTCATGTCTACATAGTTCTCGAACCCGTAGGGTCCGCACGCTTAACATTTGATTACGATATAGTATTATATGAGCTATGTGATTTGGTGACTGAATGTTGTTCGGAATCCCGGATGAGATCACGGACATGACGAGGAGTCTCGAAATGGTCGAGAGGTAAAGATTTATATATAGGACGATGGTATTTGAACACCAGAAGTATCTCGGGAAGCACCGGGTACTTATCGGGTCACCAGAAGGGGTCCCGGGCACCCCCGGCAAAAGATATGGGCCTTATAGGCCAAGAGGGGAAACGCAGCAGCCACAAAGTGGCTGGTGCACCCCCCCCCCATATGGGCTGTCCAAATTGGAGAAGGAAAGGGGAATGAGGAAAGGAAAAGGGAATAGGATTTCCCCTTCCCCCTCTTCCCTTCCTACTCTGAATAGGAATAGGAGAGGGTAGTTGGCCGAATTAGGAGAGGACCCCAAGTAGGATTCCTCCTACTTGGGGCGCCCCCTTGGCTGCCTCTCCTCCCCTCCAATCTATATATATGTGGGGAGGGGGCGCCTACAATATAGAACATCAATTGTTAGCCATGTGCAGCGCCCCCCTCCATAGTGTACACCCCGGTCCCCGGTCATATTCTTGCGATGCTTAGGCGAAGCCCTGAGTGGATTAGTTCACCATCACCGTCATCATGCCATCATGCTGACGAAACTCATCTACTGCCTCGACACCTTGCTAGATCAAGAGGGTGAGGAACATCATCAAGCTGAATGTGTGCAGAACTTGGAGGTGCCATACGTTTGGTACTTGATCAGTCGGAGCTAGAATAAGTTTGACTACATCAACCGTGTTGTCTAATGCTTCCACTTTTGCTCTACAAGGGTACGTGGACACACTCTCCCCCTCTTGTTGCTATGCATCTCCTAGATAGATCTGGCACGAGCGTTGGAAAATTTTGAAATTGCGAGCTACATTCCCCAACAACTATCTCCCTCTTTTTGTCTTCTCCACAACCACCATATTCTATTCCACCTATAGTGATGTGTCCATGGCTCACGCTCATGTATTGCGTGAAAGTTGAAAAGGTTTGAGAACA
Source organism: Triticum aestivum (assembly GCF_018294505.1). Taxonomy (NCBI): domain Eukaryota; kingdom Viridiplantae; phylum Streptophyta; class Magnoliopsida; order Poales; family Poaceae; genus Triticum; species Triticum aestivum. The sequence continues at coordinate 479,406,382 of NC_057813.1, read as the reverse complement.
CCAAAAGTATGAAACAATTCCTTGGCTTGTCATCGTCTTTGTGCATGATTTCAATATTTGTGTGATGAAGGTGGAGCATAGCCAGACTATATGATTTTGTAGGGATAGCTTTCTTTGGCCATGTTATTTTGAGAAGACATAATTGCCTTGTTAGTATGCTTTAAGTATTATTATTTTTTATGTCAATATTAAACTTTTTATTTGAATCTTATGGATCTAAACATTCATGCCACAATAAATAAAAATTACATGGATAAATATGTTAAGTAGCATTCCACATCAAAAAAATTGTTTTTATCATTTACCTACTCGAGGACGAGCAGGAATTAAGCTTGGGGATGCTTGATACGTCTCCTACATATCTATAATTTTTTATTGTTCCATGCTATTATATTATCTATTTTGGATGTTTTATATGCATTAATATGCTATTTTATATTATTTTTGGGACTAACCTATTAACCTAGAGCCCAGTGCTAGTTTATGTTTTTCCTTGTTTTTAAGCTTCGCAGAGAAGGGATACCAAACGGAGTCCAAACGGAATAAACCTTCATGATGATTTTTCTTGGACCAGAAGGCACCCAAGAGACTTGGAGATCAAGTCGGAAGAGCCACGAGGTGTCCACAAGGGGGAGGGTGCGCCCAGGGGGTAGGGCGCGCCCCCTGCCTTATGGGCCCCTCGTGACTCCACCCACCTACTTCTTCATCCTATATATTCACATATATCCCCAAACCACCAGAAGCATCCACGAAAACTCTTTTCCAACACCGCAACCTACTGTACCCGTGAGATCCAATCTAGGGGCCTTTTCCGGCATCCTGCCGGAGGGGGATTCGATCACGAAGGGCTTCTACATCAACTCTATTACCCTTTCAATGAAGCGTGAGTAGTTTACCTCAGACCTACGGGTCCATAGCTAGTAGCTAGATGGCTTCTTCTCTCTCTTTGATTCTCGGTACCATGTTCTCCTTGATGTTCTTAGAGATCTATCCGATGTAATCTTGTTTTGCGGTGTGTTTGTCGAGATCGGATGAATTGTGGATTTATGATCAGCTTATCTATGATTATTATTTGAATCTTCTCTGAATTCTTATATGCATGATTTGATATCCTTGTAATTATCTTCGAAATATCAGTTTAATTTGGCCAACTAGATTGGTTTTTCTTGCAATGGGAGAAGTACTTAGCTTTGGGTTCAATCTTGTGATGTCCTTTTCTAGTGACAGTAGGGGCAGTGTCGGTGTCAAAACCGGCGGATCTCGGGTAGGGGGTCCCGTACTGTGCGTCTAAGGCTAATGGTAATAGGAGGTCGGGGACACAATGTTTGCCCAGGTTCGGGCCCTATCTATGGAGGTAATACACTACTTCCTGCTTGATTGATCTTCATGAATATGAGTATTACAAGAGTTGATCTACCACGAGATTGTAATGGCTAAACCCTAAAAGTCTAGCCTATGATTATGATTGTTCTTGTCTCTACGGACTAAACCCTCCGGTTTATATAGACACCAAAGGGGGCTAGGGTTACACAAAGTCGGTTACAGAGAAAGGAATCTACATATCTGAATCGCCAAGCTTGCCTTCCACGCAAAGGAGAGTCCCATCCGGACACGGGTAGAAGGCCTCTATCTTGTATCTTCATAGCCCAACAGTCCGGCCCATGTATATAGTCCGGCTATCCGAGGACCCCTTAATCCAGGACCCCCTCAGTAGCCCCTGAACCAGGCTTCAATGACGATGAGTCCGACGCGCAGATTGTCTTCGGCATTGCAAGGCGGGTTCTTTCTCCGAATACTTCAAAGTAGATTTCAAACACAAGAATCGTGTCCGGCTCTACAAAACAAGTTCCACACACAACCATAGAGAGTAATATTTCACGATTCCAATCCGTGACAACTTTTTGTAGTGTGACATCAGGCCACTGCCCGGTCAATATTCAAACCGTTTTTAGCCTACCGCTCCATATTTCGAGGTGCGCTTTTATTGGCACGTCTTGTCAAAGCAAAGATCGTGTCCCCTTATCACGGGATTCTCATCAATACGGGCATGGGTAACCCAACCGTGCCATCTGCACGGCCCTTGGGGAATAGGCGAGTTCTAAGGCGAGTGGGGAGGCACATGACTTTTACTGCCTTTATAAAGGGATAAGGATTCACCCTTTTTCACCTACGCCTTCTCCTTCCTCTGCCCATCCATTCTCGAGCTCCAGTGCCCAAGTTCTCACCTTCTCCGCCCAAAAAGCATTCCAATAATGTCCGGATCTAGAGCAGGAGGCAAGTGGATGGCCTCCTCCGTCAAGGAGAAGGACATCCCAAAGCTCCGGGAGGCCGGGTACTTGGCCTCGGAAATCGCCCATAGGCTTCTGGCCAAGGGGCAGATTGTCCCCACCTCGGAGCCCCAAGAGAGGATGGTGTTCGTCACTCACTTCGTCCACGGGCTGGGATTCCCTCTCCACCCGTTGACCTGCGGACTAATGTTCTACTACGGGTTGGACTTCCATGATCTGGCCCCCAACTCTATCCTCAACATCTCGGCATTTATTGTCATGTGTGAGGCCTTCCTCCGCATCCCACCTCACTTCGGGCTATGGTTGAAAACCTTCAATGTGAATCCGAAGGTGGTGAGTGGTCAGCAAGCAAAGTGCGGGGGCCCGATGGTGGGCAAGATGCCCAACGTCACCTGGCCCGAAGGCTCCTTCACGGAGACTGCCAAAGGGTGGCAGTCGGGGTGGTTCTACATCACCAAGCCGCACGGCACCAACTGGGCGGCGGCTCCCGCATTCTGGTTCGAAGTCCCGATGTAGCCCACCTCCTGGCAAGAGAAGGGCCTGACCGGGTCTTCTTCGGACAAGCTGACAGCGCTCCAAACGCGTGTTCAGAGCATGATAAACAAGAGAATCAAGCTCGTCAACATGATCCAGGTGATGCTCGTTTGCCGAATCCTTCCGTGCCAACGTCGGACTTGCTATCTATGGGAGTTCGATCCGGCCAAGCACCAAACGCTACTGGAGCTCTTCGGCACGACACACAAAGATATCTGGAAGGTGCTCTTCAAGGCCAACGAGATGCCACCGCCCATGACCGAGGATCGTGGGCATGATTTAACTCACCCTGCTAATCCGGTAAGTTCTTTCATGTTTTCAAGGAATGCCGTTTACTTGCACAACCGAGGAAGGCATCTAAGCCTCCCTATCAATTTTTTCAGGACTAGATGGAGATGGCGGAGCGGATTAACTGTCCGGCTCCGCTGCCCGAAGGCCCAGAAATCCCGCTTTTGATGAAGATGCTGGTTCCGGCGCCTTATCAGGTGCCGGAGAAGAAGTCCAAGAAGAAGGCCAAGGGGACCAGAGGTGGTCTCCGCTACAAGGGCAATTTGGACGTGATGTCCAAAGATGACAAGGAAGAGGAGGAGGAATAAGAAAGCCACTCCCCCCCCCCTGCAGGGGGAGAAAAAAGAGGACGGCCTCCACACATCTAGAGGCCGAGGCGTCCAAGAAGGGGAAAGCTTCCCTTCTGGACTGCTCCGCAGCGGCCACCAACAGTAGCTGGGAGTAGGAGCCTAGGGAGAAGCCCCTGGCCAAATCGTAAGTGTCCAGACATGTTCATATATCTGGCCTCTTTACTTTATAGTTTTAATGTGCTAAATTATGCATTTGCAGTCTGGCTCGATCCAATCTCGAGCGGTCCTTATCTTCAGAGGATTCGCTGGACCCGGCGGCGATGGACAGCGGGACCCTTCCATCGGCCTCCTCTCCCAAGGACCTGGAGGGCGCCAAGGCGTCGTCCCGAAGGATCCCCGGCCCGGGAGAGAATCTGGAGGCCGTCAGGGAGGCGCCGGAGGGTGAAGCCTCGGCTGCCGGACACATGGGGGACCAAACCCCCATGGATACTAACGATGGGGGCCATATCCAACTCGGCCCCCAATCGAATATAATTTCGGAGACCCAAGCGGCTCCAGAATCAGGCAAGCACCCCTTTTTGAAGGAAGGGGGCGTGCCTGTTCCGCTGGTGACCTCTGTCCATCCAAAGGCGCCGGACACTTTGCTGGAAGCGCTGCAGGCTCTTCCATTGTCGAAGAACACCGTACCCTTATGGGTACGGTGATTGAGAGGATCCAGTCTGCAAAGAGCGGACTGACTAAAGCATGCACAAGCCTTCTAACAGGCTTTGAGGTAAGCATTGTAACTATAAAAAGAATATCACAGTATAGACAGTAGCCCCTGATACTCTGTCCGGTGTTCGGAAAGAAAAGCGGAACAGAGGATCAAATAATTTTCGCAGGAGTCTAATCTAATATGTCTATGTGAATAAGCAGGCGTCGCTGCTGGCTGCGACCTCTCGTACTGCGGAAGTCTCCGGACTGAAGCAGAGTCTGGAGCGGGCCGATGAAGAGCTCGTCTGCGTGAAAAAGCAGCTGGAGGACAGTCAAGGTATGCAGTAACCTTGTATATATTCAGGAAGGATGAATGATTCGTGCTGACTAAAGTGCCATGAAATTTATTAGGGGCAATGACCGAAGTAGAGGCCCTCAAGAAGGCGCTGGCCAAGGCCGAGGACAAAGCGGCCAAGGAACAAGCCACATGCGAAAAGCATGAGGCACGGGTCAGTGAGGTCCAGCAAGAGCTCTAGGACGCCATCAAGAAGTGCGAGTCCTTGGAGCGCGACCTTAAGGAGGAAGAGTCCGAACTTGCCAAGGCCCACCAGAGCACACACGATGCCCGAGCCGAAGCCGAGGGTGCCCTCCAGGAAATCTAGGTGGCCAAGAAGATCGCGGCGGGTAAGGCTTTTATTATGCAGAGCAGACATGTGAAGGAAAGATTCCTTTTACTGACCCGAATTTGGAGTTCTCCAGGGGCATTTGCAGATCCGCCACACAGCGTGTCAGATGCTGCGGAATTCTACCAAGCCGAAGAGGGGAGCTCTATATGGAGAAGCTATTCTGGTCGCAATACCTTGCGCCAGAACATCCAGTGCTCTTTAGCGATCAGCTGAAACAGCTGGTCGAGCTACATAGGGCGGCCGAACTAGCCATGAAGGATTTAATAATCCGGCTATGGCCTGCCGAAGCCATTCCCAGCAGCTACTTCGGACTCGCTAAGCGGCTTTTTAGTGCCTGCCCTCGGCTTGATGCCATCAAGCGGTCGGCCTGTATTGAAGGCGCGCAAATGGCCTTTGCCCGCGTCAAGATGCACTGGGCGAAGATGGATGCCACGAAGCTGATGACCGAGGGACCGCCCGCGGGCAAGGAGCACCACAAATCCCAACTGTATTTTGATAGTGTCCTGGAGGGATACCGCCTTGTGGCGGAGCAATGTGCTAAGCATACCGTATTCCCATGAATACACTCATGTTATCCTGTCATGTACTATGAAAACAGATCCGTTATGTAATATAATGTCTGTTATTTAAAATTTTACCTCATGTGTGGGTGTTTTGTTAAATCTAAGAGTTGGCTAGTCATCGGCTTCTGCCCCCACGTAGGTAGTACGGGGGTGTTCGGGATAAATTTAAACACTATTTATCCAAGGTTTTGGTCCTTTAAGGAGGTGTTTAGTGCAACGAACGAGGCAATCGGACTAGGCGGCTTTATTACTCTCACTTAGCAATCGGAGTTTGACAAGAAAATTTTTGGCGCAGCCCCTGGTGTTCGGAAGTCCAAACTTGGGGCGCTATACACGCCTGATCGGATAAAAACTGATTCATCACATAATGCGGAAAAAATCGCTAAAGATTTGTGACTTCTCGAACAGCTGACCAGCTCTCGCCGCATCATGACAGCCAGTTTTCGGCTTTCTCTACTGAGGTGCTCATCTGGAAGAACCGGGACACAATCGCAGTAGTTCTCCCTTTACTACCCTAGCCGATATAGCGGAGTGTAAGGTAGTAAGCACAGGATCTGGGCAACCCAACTATTGACCAAAGACATGATTCAGAGCCGATGCATATAATGCTATATGTTCGGGGTGGCAAACTGTATTGTAGAAGTGTTCGGACTTTGTTGCCGTATTGTGGGGTATGATGAAGCCCCTGGAGAATTAAGGCGTACCAGAGTGTACCTGCGAAATTGATAAGAATATAAAGAAAAGGAAAAAATCAAGTAATAAGCTGACGCCACAAATATTGAGCCGCAAATTATTTTCCATTGTAATTTGATTAATACGTCAAGGCGTATTTGTACAAGTAATGCAATAAGAAAATAAGGCTATTTGACATGCCACGACCAAGGGCGAGCTGCGTGCGGGTTTTAAAACAGGTATAACGATCGTTAGCAAAGACCACCTGAGGGTTCCCTTGTACGTCAAAGCTTCTTGCCTTCTTGGTGTATCCGTCCCTTGATAGGTCTGATGATCAGTTTATCAGAAAAAGCCTCAGAAAGAGAAAAACCTGACAGAAGAAAAAAAAGTGAAGGTATGCGGGTCCATGAGCGGTTGAGCCGCATTATGGACCATGGTCTAGCTGTGCCTCCGTCCATGCCCATGGTATTTTCACTGCGAAATTATGTATGCATGGCACGAATGTTGTTGTTTGGTTGGGACTCGGACGGAGGCCTAATTGCTAGTCGAGCTCTTGACGAACTGGACCGCCCTGCTGCGGAGTAGTTCGGACTCGCTTGACAGTATCCGAAATCTTGGCCGCTGAATTGAGGTTATGCCTGAAAAGGCAGCTCTGTACTTCTGCTGCAAGGGTCGCGGTGTGCTCCTTAGTACGAAGGGGGTGTTTCGTGTTTCCGTTGACTGTTATAACCCCGCGTGGCCCGGGCATCTTGAGTTTGAGGTAAGCGTAGTGCGGCACCGCATTGAATCGAGCAAATGCGGTTCGTCCAAGTAGTGCATGATAGCCGCTCCAGAAGGGGACGATATCGAAGATCAATTCTTTGCTTCGGAAGTTATCCGGAGATCCAAAGACCATTTCCAGTGTGATTGAGCCCGTACAGCAGGCCTCTACACCTGGTATGGCACCTTTAAAGGTGGTTTTTGTGGGCTTGATCCTTGAGGGATCGATACCCATTTTGCGCATTGTATCCTGATAGAGCTGGTTCAGGCTGCTGCCACCATCCATGAGGACTCGCGTAAGGTGGAATCCGTCAATGATTGGGTCGAGGACCAGTGCGGCTGAACCGCCATGACGGATACTGGTTGGATGGTCCCTGCGATCGAAGGTGATCGGACAGGATGACCATGGGTTCAACTTTGGGGCGACCGGCTCTATCGCGTAGACATCCCTGAGTGCGCGCTTGCGCTCCCTCTTAGGGATATGGGTAGCATATATCATGTTCACCGTTTTGACTTGGGGGGTGGGGGATTTCTTTTGTCCCACTGTGTTCGGTGGCCGGGGTTCCTCGTCAGCGTCCTTGCTTTGTGACCCCTTCTCCTTGTTCTCGGTGTTTAACTTGCCGGCCTGTTTAAAAACCCAACATTGTCTGTTGGTATGATTTGCTGGTTTATCAGGAGTGTGGTGGATTTGGCATGGTCGATCTAGTATGCGGTCCAAACTGGACGAGCCCGGATTATTTCTTTTATACAGATTCTTCCTCTAACTGGATTTAGAGCCGCTGAATCCGGCATTGACCGTCGTGTCTTTGGCGTTGTCGCCATTGTTTCGATGTTTGTGTCTGTTGCGTCGGGGCTTGCCATTGTTGTTCCTGGCTTCAGAAGTGCTAGGTTCGCCTGTGTTGTTACTGCTACGGGCTAGCCAACTATCTTCGCCCGCACAAAAGCGGGTCATGAGTGTCGTGAGGGCCTCCATGGACTTTAGCTTTTCTTGGCCGAGGTGTCGGGCGAGCCATTCATCACGGATGCTATGTTTAAAGACCGCTAGGGCTTCAGCATCCGGACAATCGATGATCTGGTTCTTTTTAGTTAAGAACCTAGTCCAGAATTTCCTGGCTGGCTCTCCAGGCTATTGAACTATGTGATTTAAGTCGTCAGCATCCGGATGTCGGACGTATGTGCCTTGAAAGTTGTCGCGGAAGGCATCCTCCAAGTCCTCCCAGCTGCCAATGGAGTTTTCGGGTAGACTACTCAACTAGTAACTGGCTGGTCCTTTAAGTTTGAGCGGGAGGTATTTGATGGCGTGAAGATCATCACCGCGGACCATGTGAATGTGGAGAAGAAAATCCTCAATCCATACCACGGACCATGTTCAATTACTTCGTCAGTGAAGCAAAGGGGGTGTGCGGCGCCTCTATATCGGGCCAAGTCGTGATGTAGCTCGGATGGAGTTCATCTGCAGTTTTCGGCCCAGACATGGTGTTTGTCATGTTCAGCCGGATGTCCATCGTCGCGCATCGAGGTACGCCCCCACGATCCATAGATTGATCTTGTCTGACCTGCTCTATTTTCCTAGTCACGCCGCAGGTCATGTGTGTATCCCCGAGCTGTTGTATTTCCGTTTCTACGGCGAGGTAGTGCGGGTTGGTGTTCTGCTCGAGGTGCCGCTTTGTCTCGGCCACGTGGTGGATGGTGAGCCGCATTATGCGTTGGTAGCATGGGCTCCAGCGCCTCGTCATCGAACTATGGTAACAGTTTGCGCTTCGGGTAGCTTTTGGTTGAGTGGACATCAGTCCATCTTTCATTGAGCAGATCTTGATCAGCTTGAAGCTGTTGTTGCTTCTGTTTTAGGCTCGTTGCAGTGGCTATTAGCCGGCGCTTAAAGTGCTCCTGCTCGACAGGCTCCTCAGGCACGATAAAGTCTTTGTCACCGAGGCTCACTTCGTCCTCGGAGAGCGGAAGGTGGTTACTGTATTCCGAGTCTTCATTCATGCCTTGTTCATTGGGGCTGACTCGCCTATCCTCCTGTTCCTCCTGTTTGGAGGTTGGCTCAATGGGGTCTTCATTGTCTTCGGCATCATCCAGAGTGTTGTTTTCTCCTATGAAGGTGTTGATGTTTTTACTACGGCGTGGCTTAGAGCAGCGCCGCTGACGTCGACGCTTTGGCTGTATCTCAGGAGGTTATCCTCGATTAGATTTTCATTGTCGTTGTTGTTTTCATTGGGTGTATCCACCATGTATATGTCGTACGAGGAGGTGGCTGTCTAACGCCCTGTAGGTGGTGGTTCCAGCTCCTCTCCGGCATCGTCGTCCATACCGTCGATGCCTTCGGAGTTGTAATCAAGCATGTCGGTTAAGTCGTCGAGAGTGTCTATAAAGTAGGTGGTGGGTGGGAAACAAAGTTCTTCATCGTCCACTTCCCATTCGAGCCGGACATAGTTCGGCCGAGAGTCCCCCGACAAGGAGAGAGATTTCAATGAGTTTACCACATCGCCTAGAGGTGAGTGTTGGAAGATGTCCACAGAGATGAACTCCAAGATCGGCGCCCAATCAGGTTCGATGGACACGGATGCACGCGGTCCAGAGCCTATGGTCGGAGACGAATCCGAGGTTCTGACGACACAAGCATAGCTCGATGTTGGGTCCCTGTGCGGCTCGAACGCCACTGAGTCTGCGGCTTCCGTGGTGGGGTTGAGCTTCCTATCCTCGGACGGGGCGCTGTCTGCTCCAGATCAAGGGCCAGAGCGGTTACAAGCGTTGTCTCCTGAGTGCGGCCAGATGACAGATTTAGGTCATGTTCATCGTGGTGGCAGGGGACAGACATCATGAACTCGAATCCGTCGAAGATAAAGTCTCCATGGATATCGGCCACAAAATTCAGGCTTCCAAATCTAACCTAATGGCCAAGGGTGTAGCTATCGATCTGCTCTATATGGCGAAGCAAGTTGGCCTACAGTGCGAACCCGCTGAACACGAAGATCTGTCTAGGGAGGAAGATCTCCCCCTAGACTGCGTTGTTGTAGATGATTGATGGAGCCATCAAGCCTTCTGGTGACGACGCAGCGTGATACATCTCCAACGTATCTATAATTTTTGATTGTTCCATGCTATTATATTACCTGTTTTGGATGTTTATGGGATTTACTTTACACTTTTATATCATTTTTGGGAATAACCTACTAACCGGAGGCCCAGCCCGTATTGCAGTTTTTTTGCCTATTTCAGTATTTCGAAGAAAAGGTATATCAAACAGAATCCAAACGGAATGAAAGCTTCGGGAGCGTGATTTTTGGAACAAACGTGATCCAGAGGACTTGGAGTGCATGTCAAGAAGCTCCCGAGGCAGCCACGAGGGTGGAGGGCGCCCCCCCTATAGGGCACGCCCCCTGTCTCGTGGGCCCCTCGGGAACCAAACGACGTACTTCTTCCTCCTATATGTACCTACGTACCCCAAAACCATCAGGAGAGCCACCGAAGAAACATTTCCGCCACCGTAACCTTCTGTATCCTCGAGATCCCATCTTGCAGCCATCACAGCCGTTCTGCACTAGGGGGAATCCACCATGGAGGGCTTCTACATCAACACCATAGCCCTTCCGATGAGTTGTGAGTAGTTTACCACAGACCTTCGGGTCCATAGTTATTAGCTATATGGCTTCTTCTCTCTTTTTGGATCTCAATACCATGTTCTCCCCCTCTCTTGTGGAGATCTATTTGATGTAACTCTATTTGCGGTGTGTTTGTCGAGATCCAATGAATTGTGGGTTTATGATCAATTTTATCTATGAGAAATATTTGAATATCCTCTGAATTCTTTTATGTATGATTGAGTTATCTTTGCAAGTCTCTTCGAATTATCGATTTGGTTTGGCCTACTAGATTGATCTTTCTTGCCATGGGAGAAGTGCTTAGCTTTGGTTCAATCTTGCGGTGTCCTTTCCCAGTGACAGCAGGGGCAACAAGGCACGTATTGTATTGTTGCCATCAAGGATAAAAAGATGGGGTTTATATCATATTGCTTGAGTTTATCCCTCTACATCATGTCATCTTTCTTAAAGCGTTACTCTGTTCTTAAGAACTTAATACTCTAGATGCATGCTGGATAGCGGTTGATGTGTGGAGTAATAGTAGTAGATGCAGGCAGGAGTCGGTCTACTTGTCTTGGACGTGATGCCTATATACATGATCATACCTAGATAATCTCATAATTATTCGCTTTTCTATCAATTGCTCGACAGTAATTTGTTCACCCACCGTAACACTTATGCTATCTTGGGAGAAGCCTCTAGTGAAACCTATGGCACCCGGGTCTATCTTTTATCATATACGCTTTCAATCTACTTTTATTTGCATCTTTACTTTTCCAATATATATCATAAAATACCAAAAAAATATTTATCTTATCATATTATCTCTATCAGATCTCACTTTCGCAAGTGGCCATGAAGGGATTGACAACCCCTTTATCGCGTTGGTTGGGAGTTCTTTGTTTGTTTGTGTAGGTTCGTGGGACTTGTGAGGAGCCTCCTACTGGATTGATACCTTGGTTCTCAAAAACTGAGGGAAATACTTACGCTACTATGTTGCATCACCCTTTCCTCTTCAAGGAAAACCAACGCAAGCTCAAGACGTAGCACATCGGAACTCTCAATGAAAGCACCAATGTCGGTGTCAAAACCGGCGGATCTCGGGTAGGGGGTCCCAAACTGTGTGTCTAAGGCTAATGGTAATAGGAGGCGGGGGACACAATGTTTACCCAGGTTCGAGCCCTCTCTATGGAGGTAATACCCTACTTCCTGCTTGATTGATCTTGATGAATATGAGTATTACAAGAGTTGATCTACCACGAGATCGTAATGGCGAAACCCTAGAAGTCTAGCCTATGATTATGATTGTTCTTGTCTCTACGGACTAAACCCTCTGGTTTATATAGACACCGGAGGGGGCTAGGGTTACACAAAGTCGGTTATAGAGAAAGGAATCTGCATATCTGAATCACCAAGCTTGCCTTTCACGCAAAGGAGAGTCCCATCCGGACACGGGAAGAAGTCTTCTATCTTGTATCTTCATAGCACAATAGTCCGGCCCATGTATATAGTCCGGCTGTCCGAGGACCCCTTAATCCAGGACTCCATCAAGCAGCAAGGCATGTATTGTATTGTTGCCATCGAGGATAGAAAGATGGGTTTTACATCATATTGCTTGAGTTTATTCCTCTACATCATGTCATCTTACATAATGTGTTACTCTGTTCTTCATTAACTTAATACTCTAGATGCAGGCAGGAGTCAGTCGATGTGTGGAGTAATAGTACTAGATGCAGACAAGAGTCGGTCTACGTGACACGGACGTGATGCCTATATTTCATAATCATTGCCTTAGATATCATCATACCTTTGTGCTTTTCTATCAATTGCTCGACAATAATTTTTTCACCCACCGTATTATTTGCTATCTTGAGAGAAGCCACTAGTGAAACCTATGCCCCCCGGAGCTATTTTCCATCAGACAAGTTTCCGATCTACTATTTTGCAATCTTTTACTTTCCGATCTATAAACCGAAAATACCAAAAATATCTACCTTACCTTTTGTTTATCTATCTCTATCAGATCTCAATTTTGCAAGTGACTGTGAAGGGATTAACAACCCCTGTATCATGTTGGGTGCAAGTTGTTTGATTGTTTGTGCAGGTATTGGTGATTTGTGTTTTGTCTCCTACTGGATTGATACCTTGGTTCTCTAACTGAGGGAAATACTTATCTCTACTTTGTTGCATCACCCTTTCCTCTTCAAGGGAAAAACAACGCAATATCAAGAAGTAGCACCATTTCATCAACTTAAACCATTTAGCATCAATTGATCTACTGATCACATTCATATTAGCCTCAATATAGAGTGATGTTAGGGGGGCAGGGCCCTGGCTGCCCCTGTCTTTGCCACTCTGTGCTCGTCTGAGAGATGAAGTGGAAGGCATGTATGATGAGAGGGGGACGATGGATATATAATGTGGGTGTATTAGCTATGTAATCCTAGATAGAGAGGTATAGATTCATCAATGTGTACATGGGAAAGAGGGTGAGACCTTACTAGATATATATAATCTTCGTATCATAACTACCCAAAAAAAATTCTACATGAATTGCCATTATTTGTTGTTACTTTATGCTTTACAATGCACAATTCCATGAATCTTAAAATAGATTAGCTTTTTTATAAAAAGTAATTTATTTTGAATGAGATCAACTATAATAATTAAACAAACATCTACATCATGCATATATGACTCAAAGCTTAAATGCTATAATGTGGTATTTATTCATAATTTGGTTGCCAAATATCATGTGTGCAATGCACGTGTACCTTACTAGTCTATATTTATATATACATCTATATAGTGTGCGAATAACTTCAAAGATGGATGTTGGATGAAGTCAATCCGACGGTGCAGAGATGGCAAATCCGAGCACTAGTGGTTGTTGTATATCATCTACATTCCACCAGATTTTGCCACATGCACAATCTAGAAGACTCCATAGTTGAATTTAAGCATAATGCACAAACCTCAAAACACAAGCACTTCTCCTTTGTTCTAAAATATTCCGTATCATAATTGCCAAATTGTTTTCTACATGAATTGCCATTATTTGTTTTTTACTTTATGCTTTACAACGCACAGTTGTATGAATCTTAAAATAGATTAGATTTTTTATAAAAACTAATTGATTTTGAATGAGATGAACTATAAGAATTAAACAAACATCTACATCATGCATGTATGACTCAAAGCTTACATGCTATAATGTGGTATTTATTTATAATTTGGTTGCCAAATCTCATGTGTGCAATGCACGTGTACCTTACTAGTCTAAATGGTGTTTGTGTGTGTATTGTGCATGTTAAACACATTGTACATAGTATCGTACATGGTTTAAATTCTGAACATTTAGCTAGAGCATACATGTACTATGATTTGAATTCAACATAAATGGATACATATATTTGAATTTGAGATCGTATGTACATGTAGTTCGTATTTATATAGGAATTTACTACTCCTATATTCATGTCATGTGTTGTGAAGATAATATTTAGATGGTTGTATAACTAACCCGAGTACAATCCCATTCAAACAGGGAAAATGTACTCAAATTTAGTCCATATGCTAGACAACATGAATTGTTTTTTATTGTTGAGGGAAGTGCAAATTGATTTGGTACTATACACGTTATGTTTGTTGTCATGATTTTTGTAGTTTTTTTGTTGTTGTATTTGAATGCATTTCTAGTAATATATTAAAACAGGACATGGCTCTCTCTAGTGATGAGGTGCGAATTGTCTTTTTTTGTACACATTAAGCTTGTTCTCCCGAAATTTCAAGCCGCGCCTTGTTATTCCGAAATTTCAAGCTAGCATCTCTGTCTATCGTGCTGCGAAACTCCCGCCTCTTCAACCTGCACCTTGTTACCCCGAAGTATTTAAGATATATCTTTGTCTCATTGTGCTTCGAAAACTCCCTCCATCTCAACCCACGTCTTGCTATCCCAAAATTACAACGCGCGCAAAAACTCCCATCTCCTGCGAAATCCCGACGCGTGAAATGCATGTGATACCCCTGAACCGAAAGAACTGCCTAGCTCAAATCGGTGGGGGTACTTTCATAACTTACCCTACATTTCGTACAAGTGCATCCTAAGCCATGGTTCCCCTCTCATATCCCATCCGCCCACCCATTTGTACACTGAGCCAGGGAAAACCAGTGAAGCCCCACACTCTCCTTCGTCCGTCACCCAGCCGGAGCCTCTTCCCCGACGACGTCGTCCACAACAACACCTTGACGTCCCTCATCCACCGCACCGGATGAGGATCCGTCGTCAATCTCGTCATCCCGCCGGTTCAGCCACCTCGTCCTCCACCTCCAAGGAGCTGCCCCGATGTTCCCCTCGTCTTTTGCGCCACCTCCATTCCCACATTGTCGTCTTCACCTGCACCATCGGAAGAGCAGCATCATCTCCGATTCCTTGGATGAAGCTGAGGCCTAATCGACGCCACCAAAGAGGTTCTACACTAATCGCTGCATTTTATTCTTGATTCGATATGACGGTGCTACCGACGCTCGGTCCCGAGCCGACATGGCGCGGCTCCATCCACGGCGGCGTCACTGGCCACTTCCTCCATGGTGTCGTTCCCTCGGCGGCGACGTCCACATCAGTAGGAGTTGCTGCTACTTTGGCTCTCGCTCGCGCTGCTGCTGTGCTCTTGCTCTTGCTCTCGGTCCCCTGCCTGGTCTGCTCTTGCTGGCACTGCTACTCTCGCTCTTGCTCTTACTTACGCTGTTGCTCACTCTGCTGCTGCACGAGCAGCAGATCCTGCTCTCGCTTGAGCCCCTGCAGCTGCTACCCGAGATCCTGCTACACGACAGCTTCTCCAGCTCTCGCACGCGCTGCTACTCCGGGCGCTGCTGCTGCTGCTACTGCTTTTCTGCTACTAGTGCGTTCAGTTTCGACAGTAAAATTCAGTTTCAACAACAAAATTCAGTTTCGACAGTTAACTTCAGTTTCGATAGTTAAATTCAGCTTCAACAGTTAAGTTCGGAGATGAGCGGCTGATGTATTTTACAACTAGCACTTTGTGGTTATATATGTTACATCATCTATTGGAGATGCTATTAGAATTCCATTCAGGTTAACGTTGTCTCTCTTGTCCTACTTTAGCCTCACCATCGTACTACTTATCGGAGCTGCTCCGATGACGAAACCCTCTGTCATAGTGGAGCAGTACCCCAGGCTCCATCTCTAGACGCCTAAGACCTTCTTCCCCTCCTCCGACAACCAAATCAGCCAGAGCATCCTCACCGACCAACCCAATCACGCTGAGATCGACATGGCTTCGCCAAAGAGGTTGTACACTTGTTGCATCGCTTTTTTACTCTACATGTTATATATATATTGTCCACTGAGCACACGTAGTAACGTGAAATACAATTAGTTTCTCCTACTATATGACAAGCAGTGAGGTACTGCTACCTCTTGAGCTTGCATTGGTTTTTCCCTTGAAGAGGAAAGGGTGATGTAGCAAAGTAGCATAAGTATTTCCCTCAGTTTTTAGAACCAATGTATCAATCCAGTAGGAGACGACACACAAGTCACCTAGTACATGCACAAACAATCAAGAACCTTGCAACCAACGCGATAAAGGGGTTGTCAATCCCTTCACGGTCACTCGCAAAAGTGAGATCTGATAGAGATAATAAAGTAAATATTTTTGGTATTTTTGTTGTATAGATTGAAAAGTAAAGATTGCAAAATAGTAAATGAGATGCGATATAAAGAAGAGATGTAATATAATAGGAAAGAGACCCGGGGGCCATAGGTTTCACTAGTTGCTTCTCTCGAGATAGCATGTATTACAGTGGGTGAACAAATTACTGCCGAGCAATTGATAGAAAAGCACATAATTATGATGACATCTAAGGCAATGATCATGAACATAGGCATCGCATCCATGTCAAGTAGACCGAAACGATTCTGCATCTACTACTATTACTCCACACATCGACCGCTATCCAGCATGCATCTAGAGTATTAAGTTCATAAGAACAAAGTAACGCATTAAGCAAGATGACATGATGTAGAGGGATAAACTCAAGCAATATGATATAAACCCCATCTTTTTATCCTCGATGGAAACAATATAATATGTGCCTTGCTGCCCCTACTATCACTGGGAAAGGACACCACAAGATTGAACCCAAAGCTAAGCACTTCTCCCATTGCAAGAAAGATCAATCTAGTAGGCCATACTAAACCGATAATTCGAAGAGACTTGCAAAGATATAAAATCATGCATATAAGAATTCAGAGAAGAACCAAATAATATTCATAGATAATCTTGTTCATAAATCCACAATTCATTGGATCTTGGCAAACACACCGCAAAAGAATTACATCGAATAGATCTCCAAGAACATCGAGGAGAACTTTGTATTGAAAATCAAAGAGAGAGAAGAAGCCATCTAGGTAATAACTATGGACCCGAAGGTCTGCGGTAAACTACTCACGCTTCATTGGAGAGGCAATGGTGTTGATGTAGAAGCCCTCTGTGATTGATTCCCCCTCCGGCAGATCGCCGGAAAAGGCCCCAAGATGGGATCTCACGGGTACAGAAGGTTGCGGCGGTGGAAAAGTGGTTTCGTGGCTCCCCTTGGTGTTTATAGGGTATAAGAGTATATATAGGTGAAAGAAGTACGTCGGTGGAGCTAGGAGGGGCCCACAAGGGTGGGGCGCGCGCCTACCTGCCTCATGGCCTCCTCGTTGAGTTCCAGACTTCAACTCCAAGTCTTCTGGATTGCTTTCGGTCCAAGAAAGATCATCGTGAAGGTTTCATTCCGTTTGGACTCCGTTTGGTATTCCTTTTCTATAAAACTCTAAAATAGGCAAAAAAAAAAGAAAACTAGCACTGGGCCTCCGATTAATAGGTTAGTCCCAACAATAATATAAAAGAGTATATTAAAGCCCATTAAACATCCAAAACAAATAATATAATAGCATGGAACAATCAAAAATTATAGATACGGTTGAGACGTATCAAGCATCCCCAAGCTTAATTCCTGCTCGTCCTCGAGTAGGTAAATGATAAAAACAGAATTTTTGACGTGGAATGCTACCTAGCATATTTATCAATGTAGTTTTCTTTATTGTGGTATGAATGTTCAAGACAAAAGTTTAATATTGACATAAAAATAATAATACTTCAAGCATACTAACGAAGTAATCATGTCTTCTCAAAATAACATGGCCAAAGAAAGTTCATCCCTACAAAATCATATAGTTTGGCTATGCTCCATCTTCGTCACGCAAAATATTAAAATCATGCACAACCCCGGTTTCAGCCAAGCAATTGTTTCATACTTTAGTATTCTCAAACTTTTTCAACTTTCATGCAATACATGAGCATGAGCCATGGACATAGCACTACAGGTGGAATAGAATGGTGGTTGTGGAGAATACAAAAAGGAGGAATATGGTCTCACATCAACTAGGCGTATTAATGGGCTATGGAGATGCCCTTCAATAGATATCAATGTGAGTGAGTAGGGATTGCCATGCAACGGATGCACTAGAGCTATAAATGTATGAAAGCTCAACAAAAGAAACTAAGTGCGTGTGCATCCAACTTGCTTGCTCACAAAGACCTAGGGAATTTTGAGGAATCCCATCATTGGAATATACAAGCCAAGTTCTATAACGAAAATTCCCACTAGTATATGAAAGTGACAAAATAAGAGACTCTCTATCATGAAGATCATGGTGCTACTTTGAAGCACAAGTGTGAAAAAAGGATAGTAGCATTGTCCCTACTCTCTTTTCTCTCTTTTTTTGGCTTCTTTGGCCTCTCTTTTTTCATTGGATTCTTTGGCCTCTCTTTTTTCTCACATGGGACAATGCTCTAATAATGATGATCATCACACTTCTATTTATTTACAACTCGATACTTAGAACAAAATATGACTCTATATGGATGCCTTCGGCAGTGTACCAGGATGTGCAATGAATCAAGAGTGACATCTATGAAAAATTTATGAATGGTAGCTTTGCCACAAATACGATGTCAACTACATGATCATGCAAGGCAACATGACGATCATGGAGCGTGTCATAATAAATGGAATGGTGGAAAGTTGCATGGAAATATATCTTAGAATGGCTATGAAAATGCCATAATAGGTAGGTATGGTGGCTGTTTTGAGGAAATTAATGGTGGGTTTATGGTACCGGCGAAAGTTGCACGGTACTAGAGAGGCTAGCAATGGTGGAAGGGTGAGAGTGCGTATAATCCATGGACTCAACATTAGTCATAAAGAACTCACATACTTATTGCAAAAATCTACAAGTCATCAAAACCAAGCACTATGCGCATGCTCCTAGGGGAAGGGTTGGTGGGAGTTAACCATCACGCGATCCCGACCTCCACACATAAGGAAGACAATCAAAGAAACACCTCATGCTTCAATTTTGTTACGCAACGGTTTCCATACATGCATGCTACGGGACTTGCAAACCTCAACACAAGTATTTCTCAAATTCACAATTATTCTACTAGAATGAATCTAATATCACCATCCTCATATCTCAAAACAATCATCAAGCATCAAACTTCTCATAGTATTCAACACACTTTATATGAAAAATTTTATTATACCCATCTTGGATGCCCATCATATTAGGACTAGTTTTATAGCCAAAGCAAATTAACATGCTGTTCTAAAAGACTCTCAAAATAATATAAGTGAAGCATGAGAGATCGATAATTTCTATAAAATAAAACCACCACCGTGCTCTAAAAAGATATAAGTGAAGCACTAGAGCAAAATTGTCTAGCTCAAAAGATGTAAGTGAAGCACATAGAGTTATCTAATAAATTCCGATTCATGCAAGATGTGTACATCAAGGATGATAGTGGTAAATTAAAAATCAAAAACTCAAATCATACAAGATGCTCCAAGCAAAACACATATCATGTGGTGAATAAAAATATAGCCTCAAGTAAAGTTACCGATAGACGAAGACGAAAGACGGGATGCCTTCCGGGGCATCCCCAAGCTTAGGCTTCTGGTTGTCCTTGAATTTTACCTTGGGGTGCCTTGGGCATCCCCAATCTTAGGCACTTGCCACTCCTTATTCCAAAATCGATCAAATCTTTACCCAAAACATGAAAACTTCACAACACAAAACTTCAACAGAAAATCTCATGAGCTCCGTTAGTATAAGAAAACAAACCACCACTTTAAGGTACTGTAATTAACTCATTCTTTATTTATATTGGTGTTAAACCTATTGTATTACAACTTCTCTATGGTTCATACCCCCCGATACTACTCATAGATTCATCAAAATAAGCAAACAACACACGAAAAACAGAATCTATCAAAAACAGAATAGTCTGTAGCAATCTATAACTTTAGAATACTTCTGTAACTCCAAAAATTCTTAAATAAATTGGTGGACGTGAGGAATTTGTCAATTAATCATCTGCAAAAAGAATCAACCTAAAAGCACTCTGTCGGTGTCAAAACCGGCAGATCTCGGGTAGGGGGTCCCGAACTGTGCGTCTAGGCGGATGGTAACAGGAGACAAGGGACACGATGTTTTTACCCAGGTTTGGGCCCTCTCGATGGAGGTAAAACCCTACTCTTGCTTGATTAATATTGAAGATATGGGTAGTACAAGAGTTGATCTACCACGAGATCAGAGAGGCTAAACCCTAGAAGCTAGCCTATGGTATGATTGTTGTTTGTCCTACGGACTAAAACTCTCCGGTTTATATAGACACCAGAGAGGGCTAGGGTTACACAGAGTCGGTTACAATGGGAGGAGATCTTCATATCATATCGCCAAGCTTGCCTTCCACGCCAAGGAAAGTCCTATCCAGACACGGGACGAAGTCTTCAATCTTGTATCTTCATAGTCCAGGAGTCCGGCCAAAGGTCATAGTCCGGCCAGCCGAACACCCCCTAATCCAGGACTCCCTCAGTAGCCCCTGAACCAGGCTTCAATGACGACGAGTCCGGCGCGCAAATTGTCTTCGTCATTGCAAGGCGGGTTCCTCCTCCGAATACTTCATAGAAGATGTTGAACACAAGGATAGTGTCCGGCTCTGCAAAATAAGTTCCACATACCACCGTAGAGAGAATAATATCTGCACAAATCTAATCTACTGACGCATTCCGCAGCGTGACACCACACCACGGCCAAGCCTTTATTCGAATCGTTTTACTATCCCACCTCAGTGTGTTTAGCGAGGCGGTTTCCTTGGCACGTCTTGTCAAAGCAGAGATCGTGTCCCCTTATTCCAGGATTCTCATCAATACGGGCGTGGGTAACCCAACCGTGCCATTAACCGCGGCGCTTGGGAGATAGGCGAGTTTTATTAGGCTGGTGGGGGCTTGTAGTTTCGGTCGCCCATATAAGGGGATAAGGATCTACCCTTTCCATTTACGCCTTCTTCCTCCTTTGCCTATCCATTCCTGCGCACTCGAGCTCCAACACCCAAGTCCGCACTTCCCACCTCAACCTTCTCCAATCATGTCCAGAGCGGGAGGTAGATGGATGGCCTCCTCCGTCACGGAGGTACAAATCAAAAAGTTGAGGAAGGCCGAATACTTGTCTGACGACATCGCGCACCGGCTTCCAGATGAGGGGCAACTCATCCCCAACCCTAGGCCCCATGAGAGGGTCATGTTTCTCCCCCATTTCCTCCGTGGACTGGGCTTTCCTCTTCACCCGTTCGTCCAGGGGATCATGTTCTACTATGGCCTGGACTTCCACGATCTGGCCCCGAACTTTGTCCTCAACATCTTGGCGTTTATCGTCGTGTGCGAGGCCTTCCTCCGCATCCAGCCTCGCTTTGGCCTATGGCTGAAGATCTTTAGCGTCAAGTCGAAGGTCGTGGGCGGCCGCCAAGCGGAGTGTGGAGGCGCCATGGTGGGCAAGATAGCCAACGTTACATGGCTCGAGGGCGCCTTAGTAGAGACCATCAAAGGGTGGCAATCGGGGTGGTTCTATATCACCGAGCCGCGTGACCCTGAATGGGCAGCGGCCCCCGAATTCCGATCTAGCATCCCCACACAGCTCACATCTTGAAAAGAGACGGGCCTGTTGTGGGGTAATTCGGCAGAAGTGACCGGACATCAAACCTGCATCAAAGACCTGATTAGCAGGAAGGTTAAACTCGTCACCGTAGTCCAGGTCATGCTCTTCCGCCGGATTCTCCCGTGTCAACGACGGGCTTTCAACTTGTGGGAGTTCGACCCGGCCCAGCACCAGACTCTATCCCGGCTCTTCGACACAAGGCACGAGGATGCCTGGAAGGGGCTTTTCAAGAGCTCTGAGGTCTCCCCTCACGTCATCAAGGATCGCGGATTCTGCGCCAAGCGCCAAGCCAGGCGCGGTGAGCTTAATTTTCCCATTACGGGGTATTTGTTTTCCATAGATTTGATTCTATGCGGGATCAAAACCACCATCCCTTTAACAAGACTAGTAGAAGAAGGCCGGATAGATCAACTGTCCAGCTCCCTTACCCGAAGACCCAGCGGACGCCCGCTTAATGAAGTTGCTGGTTCCGTCACCTCACGAGGTGCCGGAGAAGAAGGCCAAAAAGAAGGCCACGGGGAATAGAAAGAGTTCCCGGTGCCTGGTGGTGTCGGATTCATCGCCTGACAACCCCGAAGCACCCTCCGCCTCTGAGGACGAGGAGGAGGAGGAAGAAGAAGCCTCTCCCCCTCCAACGGGGGGAGGAAAGAAAAGGAAGGCCGCCCCAACTGGGGAGGCCGGAGGGTCCAAGAAGGGGAGAACCCTCCTGCCGGACTACACCTCCGATGCCGAAGACGGCGGGGAGGAATGGCCATCCAGGGTCAAGCCCCTGGCAAAATCGTAAGCATCCGGATATCCGAATAACTTATGGTGCTCCTCTATTATTCGGTATTTTCTGACACCGAATTTGATCATGCAGTCCGCCCAAGGCTCAGCTCGGTGACTCGACAAGTGGCTCCTTGGATTCGTCGGATGTGAATAGAGCTTCACTTCCGACGGCCTCCTCCCCTCTCCCTACGATCGACGCTGACGTGGAGTCCCGAAAGGGACTAAACCAGGAGGAGGTGGTCTTGGAGGCACCGCAAGGCGACCTCCCGGACTCCAGGCTCAAAGGGGGCAAAGCCCCGGAGGGATCCAAGTCCGGCTCTGGGCAGGACACTGCTCCGGAACCATCAACGGTTCCGGAGACCGGTAGGCGGCGCCTTCGCAAGAAGGGCACGCCTACTACGCCGGTGGCCTCCGTCCAACCGGAGGAACCGGGCGATTTGCTGGAGGCGCTTAACGGCACCTCCATCGACGAGGAGCACCACACTGTTATGAGTGCAGTGATTCAAAAGGTTCAGTCCGCCAAGAGCGGGCTGGCCGAAGCTTGTACGAGCCTTCTAACAAGCTTTAAGGTAAGTATTCAAAACATATAAAAATGTTACCGCATAGACAGTAGCCCCTGATGCTCAGTTTGGTGTTCGGAAAGAAAAGCCCAGCTGAGGTTCTAAAAAGATATACGCAGGAGTCTAACATAAATATGTCAATATGGGAATGCAGGCTACGCTGCGGACCTCTGCCGCACTGAGTGCGGAGGTCAATGCATTGAAGGAGAGCCTCGAGCGGTCCGAGAACGAGCTCGGTCGTGCCAAGAAGCAGCTCGAGGACAAGGAGGGTATGTAATACCGTATGTAAATGTATATAGAAATACCTGGTTGCAAATAATGACAGGACCAACGTGAATGTTGCAGGGGCCATGACCGAGGTGGCAACCCTGAAGGAAGCGTTGTCCAAGGCCGAAAACAGTGCGGCCTTGGAGTGCACCGAGTGAGAGAAGCAGGAGGCGCGGGTGGCGGAGGTGCGGCGAAAGCTCCAGGCTCTCATGGAGAAATACGAGAGTTTGGAGCGTGACTCGAAGACTCGAGAGTCCGAGCTCGCCTTGGCTCTCGAGAATGCCAAAACCGCTAAGGCCGAAGCCCAGAAGGCCCTCCAGGAGATCGAGGCGATAAAGAAGATAGCGGCGGGTAAGGCATTCTTTATGCAAAGCAAGAATATAAAAGTAAATTATCTATTACTTACCCGAATCCGGAGCTCTCCAGGAGCGTTCGCCGATCTGCCCCGTAGTGTGTCTGATGCTGCCGCGTTCTACCGAGCCGAGGAGGGGAGCTTGACGGAAAAGGTGTTCTGGTCTCAATATGCTGAGGCCGGACATCCGGTGCCCCTGAGCGACCAGCTGAAGCAGCTGGTCGAGCTCCACAAGGTTGCCGAACAGGCCATGAAGGCCCTCATAGTTCGGCTGTGGCCTAGAGAAGCCATGCCTGGGAGCTACTTCGGTTTGGTGCGGCGGCTGGTGGACGCTTGTCCATGGATTGAAGTCATCAAGCGCTCCGTTTGTATTGAAGGTGCCCATCGGACCCTTGCCCGTGCTAAAGTGCACTGGGGCAAGCTAGACGCTGAGAAGCTTTTGATAGACGCGTCACCGCCGGGCAAGGAGTATCGCACGCCTGAGATGTATTATAAGGGTGTCCTGAAGGGTGCCCGCCTTATAGCGGGTGAATGCTCCAAAGATGTAATTTTTGAGTAGACTCGCATCTGTTATCCTGTATGCTGAAAACTTTGTTCATATGCGCTAAGCAACGCTTGTTAATTTAAAATATTACCTTCTGTGCGGCCGTTTATCAAATCTGAGAGATGCAAGTCGTCGGCTTCTACCCCCATGCCAGGAGTGCTGGGGTGTTCGGGATAAACCTGAGCGCTCTTGTTCCCATTCTTGGGTCCATCTAGGGAGGCGCTCAGCACAACGAACAAGGCCATCGGACTTATAATGCTTTATCACTCTCACTTAGCCATAGAATTCTATAATTTTAAATTTCGGCGAAGCCACTAGTATTCCGAAGACCGAGTTCGGGGCGCTATCCACGCCTAGGCCAGAAAAATCCGGCTCCTCGCTCTAAGCGGCATAAGTCTTTAGGGACTCGAAAAACCTCGCGAATAGCGACCGGTCTCTCGCACTATCATGACGGTCAGTTTTAGCTTTCTCTACTGAGTTGTTAACCCAGCTCAACTGGGGCACAATCGCAGTAGTTCTCCCAGCGCTAACTTAGCCAACATTGCGGAACGTAAGGTACCAAAACATGGGAGCCGGGCAAACCCAACTATTGACCCAAGACATGATTCGGAGCCGATTTATATAGTGCTATAAGTTCGGGGTGCCGCACTCATGAGAGTGTTCGGTCTTCTCACACCATGTTATGGGGTGCTTAAGCCCCTGGTGTATTGGCCGTACCAAAGTGTACGGTTGCATAATGTCATGACTGAACATATTTGTATAAAAAATAGATGAATACAATAATAGATAAGAGCTATGTATTGTTTATTAAAAAGGGTTGCTATGAAAGCAGAACGATACAAATAGTGCGATAAGCAAGAGATGGGATTAGTTGACATGTCCCCCTCCAGGGGCAAGCTGCGGGACTTTAAGTAAAACAGGTATTTAGCTCGTTATAGAGACCACCTGGACATTTTGACGTGGCTTGTTCTCTCCCTGGCTGTTGCATCGTGTGTTCGGCGAGTGTATTGTCGGACAGGCCTTCCGAATAGTTAGGTCCTGAAAGTATATGAAAAAAAGGAAACGGCAGAATAGGGAGCCCCTAAGTGCGGTTGAGCCGCATTCTGGGTGTGCCGTAGTTGTGTCCCTCCCCTTATGCCCATGGTATTTCCAAAGCATAATTATGTACGCGTGGTACCGATATCGCCATCTGGCGAGGGCTGGGGTTGGGGCCGCACTGCTATGCTTGCTCGGAACGTGCCAGCCGGTTTTGTTGTAG
This sequence comes from Triticum aestivum, assembly GCF_018294505.1. NCBI lineage: Eukaryota > Viridiplantae > Streptophyta > Magnoliopsida > Poales > Poaceae > Triticum > Triticum aestivum. The sequence goes on along the minus strand of NC_057813.1, from coordinate 479,381,214 downwards.
GTTACTTCGGGCGCGCTTGACGTTGTTTGGACGTTTAACACCCGGATTGGAGAATTGCCTTGAGAGGCTACTCTGTACTTCCGATGCCAGGGCCGTCGTGTGCTCCTCCATTCAGAGAGAGCGTTCGGTGTTTCCATTTACCGTAATGACTCCGCGAGGGCCTGGCATCTTGAGCTTGAGATATGCATAGTGCGGCACCGCATTGAATTTTGCGAATGCGGTTTGTCCGAGCAGGGCGTGATAGCCACTGCGGAATGGGACTATGTCGAAGATTAACTCTTCGCTTCAGAAATTATCCGGGGATCCAAAGACCACTTCGAGTGTAACCGAGCCTGTACAGCTGGCTTCTACACCTGGTATGATGCCTTTAAAGGTTGTCTTTGTGGGTTTAATCCTTGAGGGATCTATACCCATTTTTTACACTATATCCTGATAAAGCAGATTCAGGCTGCTACCGCCGTCCATGAGGACTCTAGTGAGGTGAAATCCGTCAATGATTGGGTCTAGGACCAATGCGGCGAATCCGCCGTGACGGATGCTAGTGGGGTGGTCCCTTCGATCAAAAGTGATCGGGCAGGAGGACCATGGGTTGAACTTTGGGGCAACTGGCTCCAACGCATAGACGTCCTTGAGAGCACGCTTAGGCTCCCTTTTGGGGATATGGGTTGCGTATATCATGTTCACCGTCCGCACTTGCGGGGGGAAGCCCTTCTGTCCTCTGTTGTTCGGCGGCCGGGGCTCCTCCTCGTCATCGCTATGCAGCCCCTTGTCTCTGGTTTTGGCACTTAACTTGCCTGCCTGCTTGAACACCCAACAATCCCTGTTGGTGTGATTGGCTGGTTGTTCGGGGGTGCCGTGTATCTGGCACGAGCGATCGAGTATCCGGTCTAAACTGGATGGGCCCGGAGGGTTTCTTTTGAATGGCTTCTTCCGCTGACCTGGTTTAGAGCCTCTGAATCCGGCATTGACTGTCGTATCCTCAGTATTGTTGCCATTAATGTGGCGCTTGTGCTTGTTGCGACGTGACCTGCCATTATTGTCCTTGGTATCCGAATTGCCAGGGCTCCTCTTTGTTATGTTATTGCTACGAGCTAGCCAGCTGTCTTCTCCCACGCAAAAGCGGGTCATGAGTGTCGTGAGGGCTGCCATAGATTTCGGCTTTTCCTGTCCTTGGTGTCGAGCAAGCCATTCGTCTCGGATGTTGTGCCTGAAGGCTGCAAGGGCCTCGGCATTCGGACAATCGACTATTCGATTTTTCTTGGTTAGGAACCGTGTCCAGAATTGTCTAGCCGATTCCTCTGGCTGTTGGATTATGTGGCTTAGGTCATCGGCGTATGGTGGTCGCACATAAGTGCCCTGGAAGTTGTCAAGGAATGCGGATTCCAGGTCCTCCCAGCAACTAATTGACTCTGCTGGCAGGCAGTTAAGCCAATGCCGAGTTGGTCCTTTAAGCTTGAGCGGGAGGTATTTGATGGCATGTAGATCATCACCATGGGCCATGTGGATATGAAGGAGATAATCCTCGATCCATACCGTGGGATCTGTTGTGCCATCGTATGATTCGATGTTTACGGGTTTAAAACCCTCGGGGATTTGATGATCCATTACTTCGTCTGTGAAGCATAGTGGGTGTGCGGCGCCCCTGTACTGGGCTATATCGCGACGTAGCTCGGATGAGCTTTGTCTGTTGTATTCGGCCTGGCCGTATTTATCATATCCAGCGTGAGGGTTATCGTCATGTGATGTAGGGCGCCCACGCGATCCATAGATCGATCTTGTTTGCCTTGCCTTATCCTCTAATATGTCTCGCAGGTCAGTTGCGTTTCCCCGTGCTCTGGTATACTTGGAACGGCGCCGGGGTGCGGCTTGGGTGTAGGGCCGAAAGGCTTCTTTGTCGCGGCCACGGGGTGGCCGATCGGGCGCATCATACGCTGGTGATGTAGGTTTAGTTCTTCCTCCTCTAATTGGGGAAGCAGCCTGTGCTTTGGGTAACTCTTGGAGGGGCATTCGAGTTTATACTCTTCGGCCGCCAGGACTTCAGTCCATCTGTCGGCTAGCAAGTCTTGGTCAGCTCTAAGCTGCTGCTGTTTTTTCTTGAGGCTGCTCACCGTGGCAATAAGCATGCGTTTGAAATGCTCTTGTTTGACGGGATCGTCTGGCACGACGAATTCGTCGTCGTCAAGGCTTGCCTCGTCTTCGGAAGGAGGCATATAATTGTCGTCCTCGACCTCCCTGTCTGCCGCTCTCTCATGAGGGATGGCTCCTTCGTCCTCCTGAGCTGAATCCTGCTGGAGGGGGTTGTCTTCTGCACTGTCAGGGGTGTTGATGTCTCCGGTGTCGGACTCGCCGTTTTTGCTTTGGCGGGATTTAGAGCGGCGCCGCTGACGTCGGCGCTTGGGTTGCTTCTTGGAGGGGTCGTCCTCCGTTTTTTCATCACCATCCCCTGCTTTGGCGGTGTCCACCATGTATATGTCATATGATGAGGTGGCTTTCCAGTGCCCTATAGGTGCTGGTTCTTGGTCGTCTCCTTCATCGACGTCCATACCGTCGATGTCTTTGGAGTCGAAGTCGAGCATGTCGGTTAAATCATCGACAGTTGCTACAAAGTGGGTGGTGGGTGGGTTTCGAATTTCTTCATCATCTGCATCCCAACCCTGCTGACCATAGTCCGGCCAGGGCTCTCCTGACAAAGAGAGAGACTTTAGTGAATTCAGGATATCGCCGAAGGGCGAGTGCTGAAAGACATCTGCGGCGGTGAACTTCATGATCGGAGCCCAATTGGGTTCGATCGGAAGGGGTGCGGAAGATTCGGAGTCCGGAAAGGAGTCCGGCACCTTGGAGTCACAGGCCTCGCAAAGGATTAGACTGGTATTCGGCTCTATCGCCGTAGAGATTGCGGCTCCTGGGATGGCATCCAACCGACCGTCCCCGACTGGCATAGTCGGCTCCGATCTAATGGTCGGAGCAGACACCTGAGCGGCGCTCTGGGCGCTGTCCGGCGGCACAGCTAGATCATGCCCATCGTGACAGTGCGGCGCGCTCGGCGGTGGCTCGAATCCGTCGAAGATCAAGTCCCCGCGGATGTCGGTCGTGTAGTTTAAGCTTCCAAACCTGACCTGATGGCCAGGGGCGTAGGTTTCGATCTGCTCCAGATGGCCAAGCGAATTGGCCCGCAGTGCGAAGCCGCCGAATACGAAGATCTGTCCGGGGAGAAAAGTGTCACCCTGGACCACATCGTGGTTGACGATCGAAGAAGCCATCGGGCCTAAGGGTGATGACACAGAGGAACTCTCAATGAAAGCACCAATGTCGGTGTCAAAACCGGCGGATCTCGGGTAGGGGGTCTCGAACTGTGCGTCTAGGCAGATGGTAACAGGAGACAAGGGACACGATGTTTTTACCCAGGTTCGGGCCCTCTCGATGGAGGTAAAACCCTACTCCTGCTTGATTAATATTGATGATATGGGTAGTACAAGAGTTGATCTACCACGAGATCAGAGAGGCTAAACCCTAGAAGCTAGCCTATGGTATGATTGTTGTTCGTCCTACGGACTAAAACCTCTCGGTTTATATAGACACCGGAGAGGGCTAGGGTTACACAGAGTCGGTTACAATGGGAGGAGATCTTCATATCGCATCGCCAAGCTTGCCTTCCACGCCAAGGAAAGTCCCATCCGGACACGGGAACGAAGTCTTCAATCTTGTATCTTCATAGTCCGGGAGTCCGGCCAAAGGTCATAGTCCGGCCATCCGGACACCCCCTAATCCAGGACTCCCTCAGTGACCAAAAAGAGACAACGGAGGATAAACCCCCCGGACAGAAGCCAAAACGACGGCGCAGGCGCCGCTCTAAGTCCAGTCACAGTAAAAATAGCGATAACAGCGCAAGAAAAAATGACACTCCGGTTGACTCCAAAGGCAACAATACAAACCCAGCGATGGAGCAAGAAGAGCCAGGCCACGCTGAACAGATGCCCAATCACAGTGATCCCGAGGACCGAACTCATCAAACTGCCTCCGGAGAGGAGGACAGTCTGGTTGACGATGCATTCATCATCTCGGAAAAACATTTGGAACAACATAACCTCCGCAGAAGGTTTATGGCCACGGCGAGGAGCCTAAAGAAGCAGAAGCAAAGGCTTAAGGCCGTGCAGGATACGCTCAACCGTAGATGGAATAAGGTGCTATACACTGAAGGAAAATATGGCGACGATCGCCACACAAAGAGCTACCCAAAACGCAAGCTGCTACCTGAATTTGACAATGAGGCTGTAGAGCCCATTCCGCCAAAGAACAATATGGACAAAAGGCTGGACCAACCACTTCATGGCCGCGATAGAGCAGCCACTGATGCCGCACATGATTTACGTGAGCTCCTAGACAAAAAGGACGGTGCGACCAGGTCCATCTACGGATCCAGAGGACACGCTCCGACGCAGGATTACAGTCATCTATATACACTTGATTAATATTGAAGATATGGGTAGTAAAGAGTTGATCTACCACGAGATCAGAGAGGCTAAACCCTAGAAGCTAGCCTATGGTATGATTGTTGTTCGTCCTACGACTAAAACTCTCCGGTTTATATAGACACCGGATAGGGCTAGGGTTACACAGAGTTGTTTACAATGGGAGGAGATCTTCATATCATATCGCCAAGCTTGCCTTCCATGCCAAGGAAAGTCCCATCCGGACACGGGACGAAGTCTTCAATCTTGTATCTTCATAGTCCGGGAGTCCGGCCAAAGGTCATAGTCCGGCCATCCGGACACCCCCTAATCCAGGACTCCCTCACACTCTTGTGTAAAAAAACTACAGCTATTCTCGTGAGCGCAAAAGTTTCTGTTTTTTACAGCAAGATCGCAAAGACTTCACCCAAGTATTCCCAAAGGTTCTACTTGGCACAAACACTAATTAAAACATAAAACCACATCTAAACAGAGGCTAGATGAATTATTTATTACTAAACAGTAGCAAAAAGCAAAGGACAAAAATAAAATTTGGGTTGCCTCCCAACAAGCGTTGTCGTTTAACGCCCCCTAGCTAGGCATTAAGATTTCAATGATGCTCACAGGAAAGACAAGAATTAAAGCACAAAGAGAGCATCATAAAACACGTGAAAAGCACATCTAAGTCTAACATACTTCCTATGCATAGGCATTTTATAAGCAAACAAATTATCAAGACAAGCAAAAACTAGCATATGCAAGGAAGAAGAAAGAGACGATAGCAATCCAACATGAATAGAGGTAATTTAGTAACATGAAAATTTCTACGACCATATTTTCCTCTCTCATAATAATTACATGTAGGATCATAAGAAAATTCAACAATATATCTATCACAAAACATATTCTCAACATGATCCATATGCATGCAGATTTGACACTCTCCAAAATAGTGGGATCAATATTAACTAAAGTCATTTCCTCTCCAAACCCACTTTTATCAAAAAAAATCATAAGATTGAACATTATCCAAATATGTGGGATCTAAAGTTAACAATCTTCCAAACCCACTTTAAATATTATTGCAAACACTATTATCAATCTCATATTCATCTTGCGGCTTAAATAAATTTTCAAGATCATAAGAAGAATCACCCCAATCATGATCATTGCAACAAGCAGTGGATATAGAAAAACTAGCATCCCCAACCTTAGGGTTTTGCATATTATTATCACAATTGACATAAATAGAATTTGTAGTAACATCATTGCAATCATGCTTTTTATTCAAGAAGCTATCATGAATCTCTTCATAAATTTCTTCATCACAATTTTCAGATTCACGAATTTCAAGCAAAACTTCATAAAGATAATCTAGTGCACACAACTCACTAGCAATTTGTTCAACATAATTGGATCTCATAAAAATATTAGCAAGTGGATGAGGATCCATAAACTTTTAGCATGCGAAGATTCAAGCAAAAGGAAGGCACATGGTAACACAAGCGAACAAAAGATCGAACGAAAGAAGGGCGAAGAAAAGGCAAAGGTTTTCAAAAATCATTTTAGAAGTGGAGGAGAGGAAAAGGAGAGGTGAATGGTGAATAATGTAATGAAAGGGAGAAGAGTTTATGATCGGTACTTGGTATGGATGGACTAGGCGTAGATCTCCCCAGCAACGGCGCCAGAAATCCGTCTTGCTACCTCTTGAGCTTGCATTGGTTTTTCCCTTGAAGAGGAAAGGGTGATGTAGCAAAGTAGCATAAGTATTTCCCTCAGTTTTTAGAACCAATGTATCAATTCAGTAGGAGACGACACACAAGTCACCTAGTACCTGCACAAACAATCAAGAACCTTGCAACCAACGCGATAAAGGGGTTGTCAATCCCTTCACGGTCACTCGCAAAAGTGAGATCTGATAGAGATAATAAAGTAAATATTTTTGGTATTTTTTTGTATAGATTGAAAAATAGTAAACGAGATGCGATATAAAGGAAAAGAGATGCAATATAATAGGAAAGAGACCCGTGGGCCATATGTTTTACTATTGGCTTCTCTCGAGATAGCATGTATTACGGTGGGTGAACAAATTACTGCCGAGCAATTGATAGAAAAGCGCATAATTATGATGACATCTAAGGCAATAACCATGAACATAGGCATCACGTCCATGTCAAGTAGACCGAAACGATTCTAGATCTACTACTATTACTCCACACATCGACCGCTATCCAGCATGCATCTAGAGTATTAAGTTCATAAGAACGGAGTAACACATTAAGCAAGATGACATGATGTAGAGGGATAAACTCAAGCAATATGATATAAACCCCATCTTTTTATCCTCGATGGCAACAATACAATACGTGCCTTGCTGCCCCTACTGTCACTGGGAAAGGACACCACAATATTGAACCCAAAGCTAAGCACTTCTCCCATTGCAAGAAAGATCAATCTAGTAGGCCAAACTAAACCGATAATTCGAAGAGACTTGCAAAGATATCAAATTATGAATATAAGAATTCAGAGAAGAACCAAATAATATTCATAGATAATCTTGTTCATAAATCCACAATTCATCGGATCTCGGCAAACACACCGCAAAAGAATTACATCGAATAGATCTCAAAGAACATCAAGGAGAACTTTGTATTGAGAATCAAAGAGAGAGAAGAAGCCATCTAGCTAATAACTATGGACCCGAAGGTCTGTGGTAAACTACTCACGCTTCATCGGAGAGGCAATGGTGTTGATGTAGAACCCCTTTGTGACTGGTTCCCCCTCCAGCAGATCGCCGGAAAAGGCCCCAAGATGGGATCTCACAGGTACATAAGGTTGCGGCAGTGAAAAAGTGCTTTTGTGGCTCCCCCTGGTGTTTCTAGGGTATAAGAGTATATATATGCGAAAGAAGTATGTCGGTGGACCTGCGAGGGGCCCACGAGGGTGGGGGCGCGCCTACCCCCTGGGCACACCCTCCTGCCTCGTGGCCTCCTCGTGGAGTTCCAGACTTCAACTCCAAGTCTTTCGGATTGCTTTCGGTCCAAGAAAGATCATCGTGAAGGTTTCATTCCGTTTGGACTCTGTTTGGTATTCCTTTTCTATAAAACTCGAAAATAGGCAAAAAAGCAGAAACTGGCACTGGGCCTCCGGTTAATAGGTTAGTCCCAAAAATGATTGAAAATAGCATATTAAAGCTCATTAAACATCCAAAACAGATAATATAATAGCATGGAACAATCAAAAATTATAGATATGTTAGAGACGTATCAAGTACCTTGCAACTTAGCTATCCGTGATGTACTCTCTTGAACGCCATCACTATTTATCTCTGCGTGTTTGAGTTGTGCATTTTTAGATGGGCCTCAGAGTTGAGCTAGTAGGGTAGTGGCCTGGGTTCAAAGTAGTAGAAGTAGCACAAAAACATTTTTTGAGTGTAGGCTTTTCCCTGCTCAAGCCTGCCTACTAGAACCGCCAGTGCTTGAAAGGAAAAGTGAAGGAAAAACATAGGAATTGGAATGCTTCCTATGGTTCTACTATTCATGCATTTGGTTCAAAGGAATGGAGCAAAGGAAAACTGTAGGATTTGTTCCTTTAGTGGCTCCTTGAAAAAAAACCATAGGAATTTTAATATCCACTTGTCCTCCTTTTCAAATTCCTATTCCTATGCATCCTGTTTTTAAATTCTCTATTTTGCACATGCATTACTAACATATTCCTATGTATTTCCTATCTCTGCATTGTTAGAATCCTCAAATTCAAACAAGCACTCACACAATTACTTATGTTATAGATATGTGTCAAAGAAAGCCTTGTGTGGTTTGTCCTACTCCTGTTGTGTTGTGTTCCACCTCAGCTCGGCTACTCCAACAACGGAAGGGTTCACTGATATGTCTCTATGGTATCTACTTTTCCAAACACTTTTTCCCTTGTTTTGGACTCTAACTTGCATGATTTGAATGAAACTAACCCGGACTGACGTTGTTTTCAGCAGAACTGCCATGGTGTTATTTTTGTGCAGAAATAAAAGTTCTCGGAATGACCTGAAAATCCACGGAGCAACTTTTCAGAATAAATAAAAAATACTGGCGAAAGAATCAGCGTCAGGGGGCCCACACCCTGTCCACGAGGGAGGGGGGCGTTCCCCCTCCCCTAGGGCGCGCCCCCTGCCTCGTGAGCCCCCTGGACGTCCACCAACCTTAACTCCAACTCCATATATTTGCTTTCACGGAAAAAAAATCAGAGAGAAAGTTCCATCGCGTTTTATGATATGGAGCCGCCGCCAAGCCCTAATCTCTCTCGGGAGGGCTGATCCAGAGTCCGTTCGGGGCTTTGGAGAGGGGGATTAGTCGCCGTCGTCATCATCAACCATCCTCCATCACCAATTTCATGATGCTCACCGCTGTGCGTGAGTAATTCCATCGTAGGCTTGCTGGACGGTGATGGGTTGGATGAGATTTACCATGTAATCAAGTTAGTTTTGTTAGGGTTTGATCCCTAGTATCCACTATGTTCTGAGATTGATGTTGCTATGACTTTGGTATGCTTAATGCTTGTGACTAGGGCCCGAGTGCCATGACTTCAGATCTGAACCTATTATGTTTTCATGAATATATGTGAGTTCTTGATCCTATCTTGCCAGTCTATAGTCACCTATTATGTGTTATGATCCGACAACCCCGAAGTGACAATAATCAGGATACTTCTCGGTGATGACCGTAGTTTGAGGAGTTCATGTATTCGCTATGTGTTAATGCTTTGGTCAGGTACTCTATTAAAAGGAGGCCTTAATATCCCTTAGTTTCCACTAGGACCCCGCTGCCATGGGAAGGTAGGACAAAAGATTTCATGCAAGTTATTTTCCATAAGCACGTATGACAATATTCGGAATACATGCCTACATTACATTGATGAACTAGAGCTAGTTCTGTGTCACCCTATGTTATAACTGTTACATGATGAACCACATCCGAAATAATTATCCATCACTGATCCAATGCCTACGAGCTTTTCACATATTGTGCTTTGCTTATTTACTTTACCGTTGCTACTGTTATAATTACTACAAAACTGCTACTGTTACTTTTGCCACTGTTACTGTTACACTTCCATACTACTTTGCTACTAAATACTTTGTTGCAGATACTAATTTATCCAGGTGTGGTTGAATTGACAACTCAACTACTAATACTTGAGAATATTCTTTGTATCCCCTTGTGTCGAATCAATAAATTTGGGTTGAATACTCTACCCTTGAAAACTGTTGCGATCCCCTATACTTGTGGGTTATCATTCACCACAGTAGGCATCCTCCCTCCAGACTATCTTTCGCCCCCTCAGATCTTCTTCCCCGTTGTCGGCAGCCACGACAACTGCATTACCATCATCAACTGAGCAGATGACCTTGAGTACTACATGGGTCCGCAAAAGAGGTCACACTCTTTCGTGTCTGCTTACGTTATGCATCGTTTAATATGATGACATGCTACTTTATCATCCTGTTCACTGATTAGACTCCGAGTCAGGTCCAAATTCATGCTAAACTTGAGTTTTTAAATGGTTGTGAGGTACATATTGGGGCAGCAATCAATACTATATGTCTACTATCTGGTTAATCTCGGGTGTCTACTATGAGTTTCATGTTGGGTGGAAACAAACATTAAAGGAGCCATTATCTGTATTTTTAACTAAAGCTATTATCTGCCTGCTATCATTGGTTTTGGGTCTATCCACAGTCAGCTACCATCACTCTAGATTTGTACATGCACTCCTTACATAATCTCACTATTTTTATTCCTATGCATGTCAATTATTGTACAAAATGGTACTGAACATGTACAGAAAAAGAGGCGAGCCTTGCGTGGCAATAAAATTTCATGCAGACGTCGCTCCATGGTCAGTGCAAAAGCAACCCCCCTCCCCCATTCTGAACTGTATCAAGAGGAAGATAACAGTTCAGAGGGGGGTTCAGAGGGAGCAGACCTCTCCTATTTACTCCCTGAGGTGTTTTGCTCTAACTTGGCATGCTGATGTTGGTCATATCATGCATATGGTGCCTTGCATTGCTTACTTTATACATAAAATATGTCATCTGCTTAGTTTAGATATGCATTGTGTGAATGCCATCTGTTTATTTTCTATATCATATATGTGAATCATGCAATGCCATCTTGTTTAGCCAGGCATCATATATGTGAATTTTGCAATGCCACCCTAGTTAGCCAATCATCTTATATGTGAATTATATCATGCCATCATTTTTTATTACGTATTAAATTTTTCAACAATTTTAGTACATTCAATTACTCTTCCTGTGCATCAGCCATTCGACACGGTCATGGAAAAATATGGAGTGGAAACAAGGTCTTCAGAGTAGACAATGCTATCTGACGAAGCGCATGTATTGTTGGTACGGATAGCTCCTAAGAGGAGGATTCAGAGGCAGATGACCAGTCCTATTCCCCCCCCCCCGAGGTGCATGCTCTAACTTGGCAGGGTTATATTATTCATATCGTGCATATGATGTCTTGCATTCGCATGTCATTTGGTTAGTATAGACATGCTTTGTGTGAATGCCACATGTTTAGTGTCTAATTACCATGTTTGTGAATTTTGCAATGCCATCTTGATGCAAGACATTATATATGTGAACTGCGCAATGTTATCTTGTTGCAAGGCATTATGTATGTGAATTATGCAATGCCATGTTGTTTAGCCAAGCGTCATATATGTGAATTATATCATGCCGTCCTTTTTTTATTACTCATTTCATTTGTCGACAATGTTTGTATATTCAAATGCTCTTCTTGTGCATCAGCCATTTGAATTGGTGATGGAGAAATCTGGACTGAAAACAAGGTCTTCAGAGTAGACAATGCTACCTGCTGAAGCAGATATCTTGCTGGTTACAGATAGCTCCTCAGAGGAGGATTCAGAGGCAGATGACTAGTCCTATTATCCCTCTGAGGTGTATGCTCAAACTTGGCAGGGTTATATTACTCATATCATGCATATGTTGTCTTGCAATGCTTAGTTTTTACATCATATACACAATATTGAATGTCATCTCCTTAGTTGACACATCATATATGCGATTTCCCTATGCTCACTTGCTTAGTATATAAATCATATATTTGAATTATATCATGCCATGATGTTTACATAGATAGCATGTATCTGAATTATGGCATGCCAACCCATTTTCTAAAGACATAATATAGTTATATCATCTCATCTTGTTTACATAGTCATCATATTTTGAATTATGTTATTCTGTCCATGAATTATATCATCCCATCATGTTTCCATCGACGGCATGTTTGTGAATTATGGCATGCCAACCACTTTAATAGACACATGGTATAGTTATATCATGTCATCTTGTTTACATAGTCATCATATTTTGAAGTATGTCATTCTATCATGTTTAGTTAGACATCATACATGTGAAATTGCGTCATGCTATCCTATTTAATTAGCCATCATATATGTCAAATTATGTTAATCTATTCTGTTTGGTTAGACAACATAAATGTGAATTATTTCATGCCTTGTTTTCTTCCCTACTATCCATTGCACCTGTCTATCTTACAATGTCTATACATTCAATTACTTTTCTTGTTTATCATCCATTTGAATTGGAGGGGGTAATGGCAGTATCTGTGGGAGTAAAAACACGGTCTTCAAAAAAGATCGTGCTACTTGTTGATGCATATAGGACCACGGTTGTACTTGCCCAAGAACTAGCTCCACCACACATAACCGAGACTCACGCAGATTGTACCCCTACCCAGTTGGACAAAGAACCAACTACACCCCTTCTAACCCCAAGCCCAGCAGATAGTAACCCAGTTCCAGTTGACACAACACTGTCTCCACCACAGAGCACCCAAACATGAGCAGTTAGTAAGGCAACTGCAGTGCCCAAAGCACGAGGACCTCCACTCTGAACCCCAAGTCAACGCTTAAAGTAGAAATGAATTATTCTCAGGTCAGGTTCCGTAGCTATGGTTCATACTCCTTTGCTCTTGCATCACTGTATTTTCTCATACCAACTAATTTCAAATTTGAAGGATGCAATTGAAACTCCAATGGCGCAACGAGTATGTTTTAAACTTATTTCTTTATTGTGTTTGCTATTGTAACTTGCTCTATGTCGATTTCAGTTTCAATTGAATAAATAGTTATGTTCTCATGCCATGCACATTACAAGTGTTGTTATTGTTGTGTAGTTTCCCACACTTATATTCTGTGTATGCTGCTTTGTCTTAAATAGATATGATTTGAACTGTCTCTATCTTGATTTGGCAACATAAACTAGAATGATATAGACCATACAATGACCATACTACATAGATATATGTTTGCTTCATGCTATTATCCTGTCCACATTACTATAGAACTGGTTTACCAAAATGAGTTTCATATACAACATGGTAAACCTATGATGTGTCTGTTTGTTTCTCTTTTAGAACGCGGATAAAATATTGGAGAAGAGTACCCTGTTATGCAATGGTAAAGGAAGTAATGCAGATAAGGTTCAAGATAGTGAGACATCCCTATTGGTCTCCAACAAAGCTGATAAAAACTATATTGAAGACACTGAGACAACCCCAAAGTCCTGTCTTGATGTAGTGTTCGAGTTACTGGCCACTACTGGTGGAACCAGCTCTTTGAACTTGTTGCTTGAATCATCTTGGCTTCTTGAGTCTCAACTTCAAATTGAAAGACATCGATCAGATGTTCTACGACGGGAAGCCGAAGGATTGAGGAAGTCCCTGCAGAATTCAGATGCATACTTTCTGGTGCAACAACAAGCGTTGGAGGATTTAAGCGCCAAACATAGAAAGTTAATAAGCTTGCTAAGCATCTTGCCAACATTATGGGTACCGAGGATATTGTTTCTTGAGCTCTTCTGAAGTGGTTTCAGTTCTGGACTTGTTTTGCTGCGGAGTTTATTTGCACAGGTCACCAACTTTGACAACCAGTGTATGTGATATGCTGCTTTGTTCCCTATATTTGCACTGGTGGCGAACTTTGATGCCCAGTGGATGTAATATGGGTAATAGTCGTGATAGCCTAGCGTAAGTTGCTTGCTTATTTATTTGCTTGTTGTCTTTTTTATTTGTTTGCTTGTAGTCAGTGCAGTTCTTTTTCCGCGGTTTGCTAGTGGCCTCAATAACCTATTTTTTAAAACTAGGCCACAATAACCATGGGCTGCATATTTACTATAGTGACCATGGGCCTCCTATGAACCATAGAAACAATGGGCGTTCTACGGGGCGTAGCATCAATGGGCCTTCTACGGGCCGTTTGATCAATTGGCCAAACATGGGTCAATAACGGACCACATTATGGGCCGTAAACGGGCTAGAGTTGGAATCATCCGTTCATGGGCCAACCATAACAGACCGTCGTTAATTGGCCGTATTTGATGACGCTATGAAAATAGCCCAACGAATTAACGGCCACAAACGGGCCGACAGTAACCACGGGCTGAATTTGGCCCACAAGCAGAAAAGGCCAGTAACGGGCCATAAGTAACCGAATGCTGGAAATGAGCCCAAGAATAAATGGGCCCCGAGAAGGCCAAAAGATAACACGGGCTGGAAATGGCCCAATGGAATAATGGGTCGTTAATAGGTATAAAGTGATACACTGTTCATTACGGGCCAATTTCACCACGGGTCGTTAATGGGCCAAGAGTTACAAAGGGCCTCATATGGGCCGAAAGACGTCATGGGCCATACATGGGCAGGAAGTCACAACAGGCTGGAATAATATTGGACGGCCCATATGACGCTACTGGGCCTAATTCGGATAGGCCGTAACGGGTCGTGAGTTAGCGGGTTGTAAATGGGCTATATGCGAACAGGCCGTTAACAGACTTTCTGTGGGCATGCCTGCTACCTTTTGACCAAGTCGAATAGGTCGGCCTTTTCACCGAAATGGGCCTCTGTTGGGTCATGCCACGTGTCGATGTATCATAGGCGCCTTCGGTCCAATGAGTGGATGACATCTGTCACAATGGTGAGCCAACATTTGGTTCCTCTGGCCATTGAGAATTTTACACGTGGAAAATCCTCATTAGTCTGGGCTGTTAACGGGTTATCGGATCCAAAATAGAACCCGATAGCTTAACGGTGACCCGTTACGGTGGATGCCACATGTCAGTTAGCCTTGACGAAAGAAATTCTATGACGCATGATTTATCATCATGGAAGTGAACACTTTCGTGATGATAATTTTGGTAATTTCATGGAACACTTCTACGACAACACATGTATTACTATCTTGATTCTGTCATAAAATTGTTATGGATTTACATGCATGACAGAAAACGTGACCTACTATGACAAACATGTATCATCACGGAAGTGCATTTTTTTGTAGTGGCCACTGTTGGGGAACATTGCATGAAAACAAAAAAATTCCTACACCCACACAAGATCTATCAAGGAGATGCATAGCAACGAGAGGGGAGAGTGTGTCTATGTACCCTCGTAGACCGTAAGTGGAAGCGTTTCACAACACGGTTGATGTAGTCGAACTTTCTTCCGATCCAACCGATCGAGTACCGAACGTACGGCACCTCCGCGTTCAGCACACATTCAACTCGGTGACGTCCCTCGCCTTCTTGATCTAGCAAGATGTTGAGGTAGTAGCTGAGTTCTGTCAGCACGATGGCGCAGTGACGGTGATGGTGAAGTGGTCTCCGCAGGGCTTCGCCTAAGCACTACGAAAATATGATCGGGGGTGTAAACAGCGGAGAGGGACGTCACACACGGCTAACAATTGATCTCTTATGTGCTAGGCGCCCCCCCCATATATATATATATATATATATATATATATATATATATATATATATATATATATATATATGTGGGAGGGAGGGAGGAGCAGCCAAAGGAGGCGCCCAAGTAGGAGGAATCCTACTTGGAGTCCCTCCCAAGCTGCGCCCCCTACCTTATATAGGTGCGGGGGAAAGGCAGGGGAAGGTGCCCCCCCCCTTTCCTTTCTTCCATGAGAGGGAAAGGCGGGAGGGGCTAGACCTCCCCCCTTTCCTTCCTTTAGGGCCTGCTGTCCAAAGAAGGGGCACACCAGGGGCTGGTATGTTCCCCCTTTGGCCCATTAGGCCCGTATCTTTGCCCGGGGCGCACGAAACTCCTTTTCGGTGACTCGATAAGTACCCGGTACCCTCCGAAACACTTCTGGTGTCCGAATACCATCATCCTATATATCAATCTTTTACTCTTTACCATTTCGAGACTCCTCGTTATGTCCGTGATCTCATCTGGAACTCCGAACAACATTCGGTCATCAAATCACATAACTCATATAATATTATATCGTCATCGAACGTTAAGCATGCGGACCCTACGGGTTCGAGAACTATGTAGACATGACCGAGACACCTCTCTGGTCAATAACCAATAGCGGAACCTAGATGCACATATTGGCTCCTACATATTCTACTAAGATCTTTATTGGTCGAACCGTTATGACAACATATGTAATTCCCTTTGTCCATCGGCATGTTACTTGCCCGAGATTCGATCATCGGTATCTCTAAACCTAGTTCAATCTCGTTACCGGCAAGTCTCTTTACTCGTTGTGTATGCATCACCTCGTAACTAACTCCTTAGTCATTTGGTTGCAAGCTTATGATGTGTATTACCGAGAGGGCCCAGATATACCTCTCCAATACTCGGAGTGACAAATCCTAATCTCGGTCTATGCCAACTCAACAAACACCTTCGGAGATACCTGTAGAGCATCTTTATGATCACCCAATTACATTGTGACGTTTGATAGCACACAAGGTATTACTCCGGTATCAGGGAGTTGCATAATCTCATAGCTGAAGGAATATGTATTTGACATGAAGAATGCAATAGCAATAAAACTGAACGATCATAATGCTAAGCTAACGGGTGGGTCTTGTCCATCACACCATTCTCCTAATGATGTGATCCCGTTATCAAATGACAACACATGTCCATGGTTAGGAACCCTTAACCATCTTTGATCAACGAGCTAGTCTAGTAGAGGCTTACTAGGGACACGGTATTTGTTTATGTATTCACACATGTATTTAAGTTTCTGATCAATACAATTCTATCATGAATAAGGAAATAAACAAACTTTATTATTGCCTCTAGGGCATATTTCCTTCATTGACATGTCTAAAATTTGCATTTTCTAGGGTTTGTTTGCTATATTTAAGTCATTAACTGCATTCTAGGCATTTCCAAGGGCCCGTTGGCATGCAAAGCGGCCGCTGCTTACTCGGTTGGGCTTGAAATTTTTTCCACACTCAACATAAACCACTACATTTCAAATATCAAAACGAAAAAAAACATTAGGCTCATTATCTATATTTAAACCCTTGCATTTACCTTCATTAAGTACTACAAATCATTTAATGCCTTAAAAATAGCAAATTAACCATAAAAATCCTAGCGCACACATGGCCAGAGAAGCAAATCCTGGTCTTAAACTATTGATACCGTGATACATGTTTCCGGTATATACCCGTAAGTTACTTCTATTGTCACCCAATTACGGAGTGACGTTCATATTGAAGATCTATGCAACATCATTTTTCTGATGACAATGTGTTTTCTTTATTGATAGCATCCTTGTTACTTTAACAATCCTCATGGTCAGTAAAACAAGATCATCATCAATACATGAGCTAGTCCTAGAGGCATGACCGGGTCCAGGCATGTAATTGAGTTTTCCTCTGAATCTCATATTGAAGAAACAGTATAATTATAACATAGAGATACAAATTTAATTATGACCATGGAAATTTAATAATACATTTACTATTGCCCCTAGGGCATATTTTCAACGCTTCCGTCATATAGCTTGCCATTTATGTGTTCGATAAAATGTCCAAGCACAAAAAATTGTAGCCAAAACGATGGATTCGCCAGGTTCGTCAGGTGAGGAGTATCAAAACAAGAAGATTGGTGAATTCATTCAAAAGGAGTTCATCGATTTATCGGATTCGAACGACGAAGATGCTGAGTTGATGATGATGATAAACATCCAGGAGGAAATGGAGAGGGAAGTGGAGAACATTCTGAACATCAAGGGTTGATCTAATGGAGGAGTTCTAATCCGAGATAGACTCGCTGGCACACGACTGCTCTAAAGCCTACACTATCAACGGACACAACTACAACAATGAGTACTACCTTGCTGATGATAACTATCCTCAGTGAGCGGCGTTTGTGAAGACCATATTGGGTCCTCTTGGCAGCAAACCATGCCACTTTGCAATGGTTTTATAGTTACGTATCTACAAAATATGAACTTCGGAGTCGCACAAATCTAATTTTCTTCATGAATTAAGGCAATAATAAACATGTTACTATTGCCAAGATTTTAGGTTGAGGGGCTAGCTGAACTTCAAGGTAAAAGAAAATACTCTTACGACAGAGGCACCTGGCGCAAGTTAAGCAGAGCAACTGGACCTTTCAGTTGCACTATTAGTTGAGTTTCTGCGCTGTTTCCTTCGGTGCCAAATTGTCCAACACATAGATTCCCACTGCCACTGGTTTCCACAGCAATCACCATCTGTCGACCCAAACAAGACCAGAGTTCCCAACCAAAAGAACAAGACACAGCACGTACTAGTACTGCAGCATTGATGGAAAGATGGCACAAACAGAGGCAGGCAGGCAGGCAGCTAAAGTCGCGACAGAAAGAAATGACAGAGATTGTACTCGTAAATCTCGTGACCTTACAGTGCAGCAAGGCACAAGAGTCTAACAACAACAGCACCAACATGTACCGTGCAGATGTGATATGTCCCTTGCCCACAACCACAAGGCCGTACGTGACCTGTCGCAACGGCGAACATGAAGAAGCCGATCGAAACATGGAAGAAACTAAGAACAAAACTACTTGACAAGTACAGCACATCACTGGTATATGTTTATATCCTACTGTATAGGTACATGGAGGACCTGATCAGCCAAGCCTCTTCCATTGCACACCTTCTGAAATCAAGTCCAGGCAGATCAACCGTGCCTGGTGATCATTCGGAAGATGCTCCTGGAGCTGCGTCAAACAAATTAAGAGGAGACGTTAGTAACTTGGTACTTATAGGATGTGTTTGTGCGTGTTCATCTTCATTTGTCAGACGCTGATTGTAGCTGTAGGACATGATCTTAGACTATTGGCTCCTTACCTAGGTTGACGGCCTCGGAGCTCTTCATGAGTCGGATCCGCTTGCAGGACTCGACGAACATCCTGCATTGACATGATTTGAATCAGATTAGCACATTTGGTCGGGGAAACCTTAAATCTGCAAGAACTATGGCAAGAAGTTTGATTTGCTTACTTCCAGGGGACATCTCCAACGAGCATCCAGTCGCCGTCCCTGTCCTCGTAGGTGGGCACGTACTCGGTGCCGGTGGCCGCGTCCACGAGCCTGCTCCCGAGCTCGCCTTCGCCACGGACGGCGAGGCACGGGGCAAACATGCCGTGGAGCGCGCGGAGCAGGGCCTCGTATCCGTCGTGCGCGGCGAGGTCCACCTTGCGCAGGTAGGGGGCGCCATCCACGGCCACCTTCACGAGCTTGCACGCGCCCTCCTCGCGCAGCGCGTTGCGCCGGTAAGCCCGCACCGGAGGCCACCCCACAGCGCGCGCTCTGTCAGTCGATCATCGCACGGACCAGGTCAGAAACCATCCACAAAACACAAGACTATGTATATACATGACCAGCTCGTCGTGCGACGTGCGAGAGACGGGGAAGGTAGGAGAAGGCTGCGTACTTTGGGGAGGGAGGCTTGTCGTGCTCGTCGTGGTGGGCGCGCTTGCGGTCGTCGGCGGAGGAGCCGGGGAGGGCGAGGGTGAGGGCGGTGTCGTCGTAGTCGAGGCCGGACACGGCCGGGGACTCGGCGGAGTTGGTCGAGCTCGTCGACATCGGCGTGTGCGCGTTGTTTGAGCTCCCAAGCTGCTTCGGCGGGGCTCCGGCGATCGTTGGTTGATGCGCGGTCGCTAGCTAGCTGTCATCGGCTGGTTGTGCGGTGCGTCGTCGGTCGCTGGTGTGGTGTGCCGTGGGAGAGGAGGCTATGAGGAGGAGGATGGGTGGGATGTGGCCGCGCGGATGCTGCCTATAAAGGTACGCCACTTGCCCACCTGCTGCCGACTTGCCTGTTTCTTCACTCTTTGTTTTCCATAGTTTTTTTCTTTTGGCATATATGTTTAGACACAATTATTATTCGGCTAGATGCTCATAATTTTCTTTGTGTAGTATAATGCATGTCCTGGTGGGTGCAGGTTTCTCGCATTGCAGCAGGGTGCATTTCCACCTGTAGTGGTTGATGTTGTCGTCTCTTTTATTGGCTTGAATTTGAGCAACATTTTTGTTGTGTTTTCACAGGAAGAAAATACCTCATTCGAGTAGTACCATGAAGGGAATCCAGTGAATAAAAGAGACGGTTGTTCAACTAGCAAACGAGTCCGGGAGCGCCGTCTCCTAGCATAGATAAACATTTGCCATCATTTCGGGAAGTTCACAAATCATCCACACATGTTAATGATTGATCAGGTAAGATTTAAAGTTCCATACAAAGTTTTGTATTCTTGTGGCTTATGCAGAGAAAACAAACTCAATGAACATGCATTTTTAGCTTTGGATTCTCGTTTACTAGTTCTTTGCACATTTTTTTTTCAAACCATGCAAGTGAACTGCATGTGATCATAGTAGAAGAAGAGAAGAGCAAAGTACAAATCCGCAGATTTTTTTTTGCGGAACTTTTCAGATGCATAGTTCATGCTAATATCTAAATCCAAGATTTCTTTCATACTCCCTCTGGTCCTTTTTACTTCGTATATAAGATTTGTCTGAAGTCAAACTTCGTAAAGTTTGACCGAATTTATAGAAAAAACTATAAACCTTCACAATACGAAATCAATATCATTAGAGGCGTCATAAATCTATTTTTTTTTTATTTTTTTAAACATTAGTATTGTAGGTGTTGATATTTTTTTCATATAAAATGATCTAACCTTTATGAAGTTTGACCTCAGACAATTCTTACATGCAGAGTAGAAAGGACCGAACGGATTATCTATTTACATTTTTGGAATTTTTTTTTCTGAAAATAAGAAGAGCATATGTGCTCGGGTATAATTAATTTTGCTCGAATTCGACAATAAATGACTAATCTGTCTAACGTTAATGATGACGGAGCTGATATGTTCGACAAGCTACTTCCCAAAATGTCAATAATGCGCCTTTCTGATGGAACCTTCCCGTAAAATCAAACCCTACTCCATAGGCCTCTTATTTTGTTCTTTGCGCAAGCCATCTTGGAAGTTTCCAATCCAACTAGCTACTGGTTTTTAGTAAGCGCTAGCCAGGCAGAGTAGTGGAAACCCTAGACAGTGGGCACGAGGAAATGCCCTTCTCCATGCACGAATCACTCCAAACCCCAAGGGAAAAATCCAACGTGAATAGAATAGCCAGGCCACCCACACCACACCGGCGTGAGAGACGAGGTCGATCGAGGGGAGGGGTTTAGGGGATCATGCACGATTTGACCGCCACTAAACTAAGCCAAAGCGCGGCGTTCTTGGCCGAAAGCGTAGCTAAGCATCATTTGGAGGGGAGGGCCCGTGTTCCCCTGCCCACCGTTGTGTGGTACTTTGGCGGATTAGGCAGATACTTTGTCGATATGCCTGTCGGCCGAGAGGGCGCCGACGCTGACGGCCACGCGTTCCGCGTATAAGATTAGGATTAAGAACGTGCATTATGGTTTTCCTATATGACAGTCGAATCTCTTTTGTGAACCGGGCTGAAAAGCATATTATGCTCAGTCAATTAGAAAGAAAACTGGGCGAAAACCATGGCTAAGTAGACATACATCCCTTCGATGTGGGCCTTGTATGTCATACACAAAACAGTAAAAAAGTTGGCTTTATCATACACCATTTTCCTTGTGTAGTTTGCTACTAACTTTATTTTGTCATAATTGCAAATAAATGTTTCCCAATATACATACTCCTACATAAACTACTCAAAAGGAATGTAAGGTATCATATTTTACTTTTCTTACCATGCAAAAAAAAATACATTTTACTTTTCTTCACATCACCCCTTCATCCAACCTTCCCTACATGACAATCAAACATCTTAATTTACTTACTGTCGTGGTACTAAGTCTGACAGTAAGAGTAGGGGGTACGTATGAGGAGGCAAGGCCCTAGCTACGGCGAGGTTGTACACACGAGTTTACGAGTTCAAGCCCCTCTCGGAGGAGGTAAAAGCCCTACGTCTCGGTGCCCTGAGGCGGTCGACTGGAATATGGGCGTGTGTTATAAGGGGTGCGAACCCTTGTCCTAGAGGAGGGGGTGGCTTATATAGAGTGCGTCAGGACCCCATCCGTCCTCCGTTACAGGGGTTCAATGTACATTAAGATAGGGCGTTACTGGTAACGCCAGCTATAAAGTGTTATTAATGATCTTTAAGACTACGGAGTGAACGCCTGACCGTTGCCATCCTTAGTGACTCTAGGTCTTCTGTACTCCCAATGGTTTCCTGTATGGTCGAATGACTTCATCCAGGTCGAGTGAAATTGGGGGTATCCGAGTGAGGTGACTGGTCGAGTGGATTGCACTCCATGGTTACTTCAGTCAGTATTCCTTGCTATACTTTGAATGTCCTTCCTTCTAGGGTAGTGACCTTGGGTAGGGCGTATAGGTCAGGCCTATGACCCTACCCTAGGTTCATGGCATCGTCATTATCCCCCGAATGGATTGAGGTCCGAGTGAAAAGAGAGTTGCAGTTGACTCTACGTTGACTTTTGTGCTTCATAAGCATTCTTACTGAGCTCGAGGTTCATGATTAAACTTCGACTTCATTTCTGTCGCCTTGATCGATTCAGAGGTCGTCGAATGAACTTATGCTGGCAATCTTCGAGTGTTGATATGGTGCAAAATCTTCGGCGCGATTGGTTACTGCGGTTCCCGGATCTCATGGGATTCGAAAATTTGGGGAAGTGCGTGAGGCGGAGAGGGCCGCAGTAAATGGGACGGATAGACTGGGGCACCTCGATTTCTGTGCCACCTTTTTCGCCACGTATCCGGTGCGCGACTATTGCGGGATTTGACAGGATCGCTCGGGCCCATGCGTCAGCCACTCGGAAGCGGGCCCATAAAAGGCGCCGAGGCCGACGCATTTGCGTAGTGTGCCCCTGCTTCACCATTACTCTCCCAACACCATCACATACCTTGTTGCATTCGTTTCTCTGTGCGAAAACTTCTTGGGCTGTAGACCGCACTGGGGTCTCTTCAAACATATCTTCACTTGTCGTTCTCAGTCGGTGAAGAAGGCACATCCGACTGAAGAGAGGATGCACGTGATTCAGATGTGCGGGGGTTTAGGGATTCAGATGAGGAAGAGGATCACTTTTCCCCCTATGACACTTCCTGAGTCGGTTAGAGGGTGGCAGTCGACCTGGTTCTACTGCCAAGACATTCCGACACCCGGTCAGTCGACCGGTCTTCCTCCCTTTACCCTAGGTCGAGTCCAGCAACCTTCTTCACTGATCGTGTCTGCAGCAAAGAAAGTAGAGACGAACATGCTAGTCGAGCGGGTAGTCCAGTTGGTCCGTCAGGGCGTGACTGGCATGGATTTATTGGAAGTATTTCTTGGTCGACGCATCCAGCCGCTCCAAGCCCGTGATCACTCAATGTGGATGTATTCGGGCTCCAATGAAACTGTACCGCTCGGGTCAACCCAGAGGAGGTCACCGATGAGACGATGGCCCAGTGGCTGAAGGGTATTACTGGAAACAAAGACAACCCCGGGGGGGCCAGGAGAGTCAATCCATTCGACGGCGAAAACCGGTCAGACAAGGTCTGGTCCTTATTACCGAGTGTATTTCATTCTGACTTGCGACCGTCTTTGAATCTGACCGATGTTTGTTTAACTTCTTGCCTTGCA
The DNA here is from genome assembly GCF_018294505.1 of Triticum aestivum. NCBI lineage: Eukaryota > Viridiplantae > Streptophyta > Magnoliopsida > Poales > Poaceae > Triticum > Triticum aestivum. The sequence goes on along the minus strand of NC_057813.1, from coordinate 479,357,799 downwards.
GGTTTATATCGAGATGTATTCGATGCCGAATGGAGAGCAAGCCCAGGAGCAAGCCCAGGAGGGAGTGGAGAGCACGGACGAGAGCGCCGACTGGCAATCTCTTGATGATGAGGAGGAGGAAGAGAGTGATGAGTCGGACGATGAAGAAGAGGTCGACTCACCACCCGCACCGGGCGACGATCCAAGCAGTCTCATGATCCAACGGGCGGGTGCAACAAGGTTGTGGCTCCAAGCACGCAAGTGCATAAGCGCACTCGGACTTCGACTCCAGAGCCGCCAGAAAAGGTGGCCAAGCAGCCCAAGGTTGTCCCTTCAAAGCCTCGGAAGACCTTGCCCAAGATCAAGATGGACGTTCCCGTCTCTTCTGCATGAGTGTTCTGTCTTTCTGTATTTTATTATCGACTCATACTTCTGCACAGACCGAGTGGCTTATGAATTTTTCAGTGCTGCAACTTTTGGGACCTCCATGGACATTGACAAGGCTCAGGATGATGAAGAGACTGAAGATGCGGCTACTTCCAGAGCGGGTATGACTCTGCAATCTTGTGCTTTTTTTTATATTTTGTCGGTTGAATTATCAGTCGACTGAGCTCTTATGGTTGCTTTTTTTGCAGCCCCACGAGACATTATTGAACTCCCAGACGACGATGAAGAAGCGCCTCGGAATAATAGGGAAGGAGGGGCAGGCCTTCAAGAAGGAGAACGCCAGTCGGCTAGGAGCCTAAGTCGACAGCAGCACCGGAAACGATGGTCCAGCGGTTCGGAGATCCGGCTCGGGCCTCTGTTTCTTTTGCCAATCATGTGTCGACTGATCGTCCTTTGGCATCGATTGCTCAAGTCCCTGCTTCGCCTGCATAGCTCCATGCTTCAGATCATGTGATTGCTCCGACTGTACTGCCTTCGTCGCTCTTTGCTGCTCATCATACCCTAGATGACCTGGCGGGTGCAGCCAAGGAAGCCATACTCCAAGAAAACCTTATGATGGAGCAGATGAAGGTGGTGCACGAGGCCAGCTCTGCTCTGCACATTAATGTCAAGGTCAGTTGATTTCCGGCTGATCCTCGAGTTTGATTTTTGCCTTGCTACGATATAGTAGTTGGAAGTTGCTGATTCAATGTCGGCAAGATGTCACTAGATGAGTGTTTTGGAACCTTTTATGTGCATCTATCACGAGTCTGCATTTTGAATCCAATCGCTGCTACCTCTTGAGCATGCGTTGGTTTTTCCCTTGAAGAGGAAAGGGTGATGCAGCAAAGTAGCGCAAGTATTTCCCTCAGTTTTTGAGAACCAAGGTATCAATCCAGTAGGAGGCTCCTCAAAAGTCCCACCCACCTACACAAACAAACAAGAACCTCACAACCAACGCGATAAAGGGGTTGTCAATCCCTTCACGGTAACTTGTGAAAGTGAGATCTGATAGAGATAATAAGATAAGATAAATATTTTTGGTATTTTTATGATATAGATTGGAAAATAAAAGATGCAAATAAAAGTAGATGGAAAACTTGTATGATAAAAGGTAGACCGAGGGGGCATAGGTTTCACTAGTGGCTTCTCTCAAGATAGCATAATTATTACTGTGGGTGAACAAATTACTGTCGAGCAATTGATAGAAAAGTGCATAGTTATGAGAATATCTAGGCATGATCATGTATATAGGCATCACGTCTGCAACAAGTAGACCGAAACGATTCTGCATCTACTACTCCACACAGCGACCGACTCCTGCCTGCATCTAGAGTATTAAGTTCATAAGAAAGAGTAACGCATTAAGCAAGATGACATGATGTAGAGGGATAAACTCATGCAATATGATATAAACCCCACCTTTTTATCCTCGATGGCAACAGTACAATATGTGCCTTGCTGCCCCTGCTGTCACTGGGAAAGGACACCGCAAGATTGAACCCAAAGCTAAGCACTTCTCCCATTGCAAGAAAGATCAATCTAATAGGCCAAACCAAACTGATAATTCGAAGAGACTTGCAAAGATAACCAATCATACATAAAATAATTTAGAGGCATTTCAAATATTTCTAATAGATAAACTTGATCATAAACCCACAATTCATCGGATCTGGACAAACACACTGCAAAAAGAGTTACATCGAATAGATCTCCAAGAAGAGGAAGGAGAACTTTGTATTGAGAATCAAAGAAAGAGAATAAGCCATCTAGCTAATAACTATGGACCCGAAGGTCTGTGGTAAACTACTCACAACTCATTGGAGAGGCCTTGGAGATGATGTAGAGGCCCTCCATGGTCGATTCCTCCTCTGGCAGAGCACCGAGAAGGCTCCAAGATGGGATCTTGGGGATACAGAAGGTTGCGGCAGTGGAAATAGTTTTTCGTGGTGCTCCTGGATGGTTTCGGGGTACGTAGATATATATAGGAGGAAGAAGTAGGTCGGTGGATGCTCAAGGGGCGCACGAGGGTGGGGGCGCGCCCACCCCCTTAGGGCAGGCCGGGAACCCTCGTGGCCGCCTCGACCGCTTCTTGACGTCCACTCCAAGTCTCCTAGATTGTGTTTGTTCCAAAAAGATCACTCCCGAAGGTTTCATTCTGTTGGACTCCGTTTGATATTCCTTTCCTTCGAATCACTGAAATAGGCAAAAAAATAGCAATTCGGGCTGGGCCTCCGGTTAGTAGGTTAGTCCCAAAAATGATATAAAAGTGTAGAGTAAAGCCCATAAACATCCAAAACGGGTAATATAATAGCATGGAACAATCAAAAATTATAGATACGTTGGAGACGTATCAAGCATCCCCAAGCTTAATTCCTGCTCGTCCTCGAGTAGGTAAATGATAAAAACAGAATTTTTGATGTGGAATGCTACCTAGCATAATTCTCAATGTAATTTTCTTTATTGTGGCATGATTGTTCAGATCCAAATGATTCAAGATAAAAGCTTATAAAACATAAAAATAGTAATACTTGAAGCATACTAACAAATAATCATGTCTTATCAAAATAGCATAGCCAAAGAAAGCTTATCCCTACAAAATCATATAGTTAGGCCATGCTTCATTTTCATTACACAAAATACTCCCATCATGCACAACCCCGGTTTCAGCCAAGCAATTGGTTCATAGTTTTTAACGCACTTCAGCCTTTTCAACTCTTAGGCAATACATGAGCGCAAGCCATGGACATAGCACTATGTGGTATATGGTGGTGGTTGTGATGACAAAAAGAGGAGAAGATAGTCTCACATCAACTAGGCGTATCAACGGGCTATGGAGATGCCCATTAATAGATATCAATGTGAGTGAGTAGGGATTGCCATGCAACGGATGCACTAGAGCTATAAATATATGAAAGCTCAACAAAAGAAACTAAGTGGGTGTGTGCATCCAACTTGCTTGCTCACGACGACCTAGGGCATTTTGGGGAGGTCCATCATTGGAATATACAAGCCAAGTTCTATAATGAAAAACTCCCACTAGTATATGAAAGTGACAACATAAGAGACTCTCTATCATGAAGATCATGGTGCTACTTTGAAGCACAAGTGCGGAAAAAAGATAGTAGCATTGTCCCTTCTCTCTTTTCTCTCATTTTTTTTATTTGGTGGGCTTCTTTGGCCTCTCTTTTTTATGGGCTTCCTTGGCCTCTTTTATTTTTATAAAGTCCGATGTCTCATCCCGACTTGTGGGGGAATCATAGTCTTCATCATCCTTTCCTCACTTGGGACAACGCTCTAATAATGAAGATCGTCACACTTTTATTGATTTACAACTCAAGAACTACAACTCAATACTTAGAACAAAATATGACTACGTGAATGCCTCCGGCGGTGTACCGGGATATGCAATGAATCAAGAGTGACATGTATGAAAAAATTATGACGGTGGCTTTGCCACAAATACGATGTCAACTACATGATCATGCAAAGAGCAATATGACAATGATGGAGCGTGTCATAATAAACGGAACGGTGGAAAGTTGCATGGCAATATATCTCGGAATGGCTATGGAAATGCCATAATAGGTGGCTGTTTTGAGGAAGGTAAATAATGGGTGCATGATACCGGCGAAGGTTGCGCGGCATAATAGAGGCTAGCAAAGTGGAAGGGTAAGTGTGTGTATATCCATGGACTCACATCAGTCATAAAGAACTCATATACTTATCGCAAAAGTCTACTTGCCCTCGAAGCAAAGTACTAGTATGCATTCTCCTAGGGGAAGGGTTGGTAGGAGTTAACCATCGCGCGATCCCGACCTCCACTCATAAGGAAGGCAATTAAAAGAGCACCCCATGCAACAAATTTGTCACACAACTTTTACCATACGTGCATGCTACGGGACTTGCCAACTTCAACACAAGTATTTCTCAATTTAATAATTACACAACTATCATGACTCTAACATTACCACCTTTCTATCTCAAAACAATTATCAAGCATCAAATTGATCATAGTATTTAATGCACTTTCTATGATAGTTTTTATTATACCCAACTTGGATGCTCATCATTCTAAGACCAATTTTATAACCATAGCAAATACCATGCTGTTCTAAAAGACTCTCAAAATAATATAAGTGAAGCATGAGAGATCAACAATTTCTTTAAAATAAAGCCACCGTCGTGCTCTAGAAAATATAAGTGAAGCACATAGAGCAAAACTATGTAGCTCAAAAGATATAAGTGAAGCACATAGAGTATTCTAATAAATTCTAAATCATGTGGGTCTCTCCAAAAAGATGTGTACATCAAGGATGATTGTGGTGAACTAAAAAGCAAAGACTCATATCATACAAGACGCTCCAAGCAAAACACATATCATGTGGTAAATAAAAATATAGCTCCAAGTAGAGTTACTGATAGACGAAGATGAAAGAGGGGATGCCTTCCGGGGCATCCCCAAGCTTAGGCTTTTGGTTGTCCTTGAATATCTTGGGGTGCCATGGGCATCCCCAAGCTTAGGCTCTTGCCACTCCTTATTCCATAGTCCATCAAATCTTTACCCAAAACTTGAAAACTTCACAACACAAAACTCAACAGGAAATCTCATAAGCTCCGTTAGTGCAAGAAAGAAAAACCACCACATAAGGTACTGTAATGAACACATTCTTTATTTATATTGGTGTTAAACCTACTGTATTACAACTTATCTATGGTTCATACCCCCCCCCCCCCCGATACTAGCCATAGATTCATCAAAATAAGCAAACAACACACGAAAAACAGAATCTGTCAAAAACAGAATAGTCTATAGCAATCTGTAACTTTCGAATACTTCTGGAACCTTAAAAATCCTACCAAAATAGGACGTCCTAGGAGATTTGTCTATTGATCTACAGCAAAAAGAGTCAACACAAAAGTACGTTTATGTGATTTATTGAATTTTTTCTCGTGAGCGCAAAGTTTCCGTTTTTCAGCAGAATCAAATTAACTATCACCGTAAGTTATCCTATAGGTTCTACTTGGCACACGCACTAATTAAAACATTAAAACACATCTAACCAGAGGCTAGATTAATTATTTATTGAATGATATCAAAGGAAAAATATTGGGTTGTCTCCCAACAAGCGCTTTTCTTTAAAGCCTTTTTAGCTAGGCATTGAGATTTCAATGATGCCCACATGAAAGACAAGAATGGAAGCATAAAGAGAGCATCATAAAACATGTGAAAAACACACTTAAGTCTAACATACTTCCTATGAATAGGTTTTTTATAAGTAAACAAATTATCAAGGCAAGCAAAAACTAGCATATGTAAGGAAGAAGACGATAGCAATCTCAACATGAAGAGAGGTAATTTAGTAACATGAAAATTTCTACAACCATATTTTCCTCTCTCATAATAACTACATGTAGGATCATAAGCAAATTCAACAAAATAGCTATCACATAAAATATCTTCAACATGATCCACATGCATGCAAACTTGACACTCTTCCAAAATAGTGGGATTAACATTAACTAAAGTCATGACCTCTCCAAACCCACTTTTATCAAAAACTTCATAAGATTGAAGATTATCCAGATATGTGGGATCTAAAGTTGACACTCTTACAAACCCACTTTCAGTAATATTGCAAACATTATTATAAATCTCATATTCATCATGTGGCTTAAATAAAATTTCAAGATTATAAGAAGAATCGCCCCAATCATGATCATTGCAACAAGTAGTGGACATAGCAAAACTAGCATCCCCAAGCTTAGGGTTTTGTATATCATTAACACAATTGACATTAATAGAACTTATAATGAAATCATCGCAATCATGCTTTTTATTCAAGGAGTTATCGTGAATCTCTTCATAAATTTCTTCATCACAATTTTCAGATTCGCGAATTTCAAGCAAAGCTTTATAAAGATAATCTAGTGCAAAAAAACTCACTAGCAATTGGTTCATCATAATTGGATCTCTTAAAAAGATTAGCAAGTGGATGAGGATCCATATATCTTAGGTTCTTTGTTTAGCAATAAATAAACAACTATTCCAACCAAACGAGCAAATGAGCCAAGTAAGACATCAAAGCAAACGAAAAAGACGAACATGAGAAGGGTGAATAAAACGGCAAGGGTGAAGTGGGGGAGAGGAAAACGAGAGGCAAATGGCAAATAATGTAATGCGAGGGAGATGAGTTTGTGATGGGTACTTGGTATGTCTTGACTTGAGCAAATACCTCCCCGGCAACGGTGCCAGAAATCCTTCTTGCTACCTCTTGAGCATGCGTTGGTTTTTCCCTTGAAAAGGAAAGGGTGATGCAGCAAAGTAGCGTAATTATTTCCCTCAGTTTTTGAGAACCAAGGTATCAATCCAGTAGGAGGCTCCTCAAAAGTCCCACGCACCTACACAAACAAACAAGAACCTCGCAACCAACGCGATAAAGGGGATGTCAATCCCTTCACGGTAACTTGCAAAAGTGAGATCTGATAGAGATGATAAGATAAGATAATTTTTTTGGTATTTTTATGATATAGATTGGAAAATAAAAGATGCAAATAAAAGTAGATGGAAAACTTGTATGATAAAAGATAGACCCGAGGGCCATAGGTTTCACTGGTGGCTTCTCTCAAGATAGCATAATTATTACGATGGGTGAACAAATTACTGTCGAGCAATTGATAGAAAAGTACATAGTTATGAGAATATCTAGGCATGATCATGTATATAGGCATCACGTCCTCAACAAGTAAACCGAAACGATTCTGTATCTACTACTATTACTCCACACATCGACCGACTCCTGCCTGCATCTAGAGTATTCAGTTTATAAGAACAGAGTAACGCATTAAGCAAGATGACATGATGTAGAGGGATAAACTCATGCAATATGATATAAACCCCATCTTTTTATCCTCACTGGCAACAGTACAATATGTGCCTTGCTGCCCCTGCTGTCACTGGGAAAGGACACCGCAAGATTGAACCCAAAGCTAAGCACTTCTCCCATTGCAAGAAAGATCAATCTAGTAGGCCAAACCAAACTGATAATTCGAAGAGACTTGCAAAGATAACCAATACATAAAAGAATTTAGAGGCATTTTAAATATTTCTCATAGATAAACTTGATCATAAACCCAAAATTCATCGGATCTCGACAAACACACCGCAAAAAGAATTACATCGAATAGATCTCCAAGAAGAGGAAGGAGAACTTTGTATTGAGAATCAAAGAGAGATAAGAAGCCATCTAGCTAATAACTATGGACCCGAAGGTCTGTGGTAAACTACTCACAACTCATCGGAGAGGCCATGGAGATGATCTAGAGGCCCTCCGTGGTCGATTCCCCCTCCGGCGGAGCGCCGGCGAAGGCTCCAAGATGGGATCTCGTGGATACAGAAGGTTGCGGCGGTCGAAATAGTTTTTCATGGTGCTCCTGGATGGTTTCAGAGTACATAGATATATATAGGACGAAGAACTAGGTCGGTGGACGCTCGAGGGGCCCATGAGGGTGGGGGCGCGCCCACCCCCTTAGGGCGCACCAGGCACCCTCGTGGCCGCCTCGATCGCTTCTTGACGTCCAGTTCAAGTCTCCTAGATTGCGTTTGTTCCAAAAGGATCGCTCCCGAAGGTTTCATTCCGTTTGGACTCCGTTTGATATCCCTTTCCTTCGAAACACTGAAATAGGCAAAAAAAACAACAATTCGGGCTGGGCCTCCAGTTAGTAGGTTAGTCCCAAAAATGATATAAAAGTTTAGAGTAAAGCCCATAAACATCCAAAATAGGTAATATAATAGCATGGAACAATCAAAAATTATAGATACGTTGGAGACGTATCAATCACCCAATGGGTGTTTTAACTTATTGTTGAATAGTTCTTCCACTTGAGTCGACCAAGTTGAGTCGAGTGTACCTCCGAACCAGTGGGGGCACGCAAAGTGCGCCCACTGGGTGTAGTCCCCGAGACCGCCGTCGGATGTTTGATTTGGCGGGGGTCTTTGTCGAATGTCTCTTCATTGTTCTTTCACTCGGCAGAATAGTTTGATCTGAGTGGGTTCCAGACCAGTGGGGGCATGCAGAGTGCACCCACTGGGTGTAGTCCCCGAGACCACAGTCGACTGCGGGCACTCGGCTGGGGTATGAGAATCTCACTTTTTTTTTGCATACTCACACTGGGCAGACCATGCTGAGTGGACCAGTGGGGGCACGCCAAGTGCACCCACTAGGTGTAGTCCCCGAGACTATTGTTGAATGTTTTGATTCTGCAGTAGTCTTAGAACACTTTTTGCTGTGATTAACTTTTGTTTCTGTCAACTGATGTGTCTTATTTGTTGTCCACAGAAATCTTGTGAGCTCGGGGCCCGGTTTGCTGAGTTGGAGAAGAAACAGATCAGCCTCAACCTTGACCTGGAGCTGGCCAAGAAGAAACTTCAAAAGGCCAAGGACGATGCTGCTACTATGGGAGGTAATAACTCGCCGACTGTCCACCTTATAGTTCTTCCTTTTTAGTCTTGTGAACCGAGTGACACCACTCGAACAGATGTGCATAGTGAAAACCGTCAACTCCAAGGTCGTCTGAAGAATGTTATTTATTTATTCAAAATGAAGCAGGCTCTGGAGCAGAAGGGTAATGACCTTGCCGCAGCACAGAAAGAGGCGCGAGAGAAAACGGAGCTTGCTGACAAGAAGTTGGCTTCAATCAGCAAGTTAGCAGAGGAAAACGCCAAGCTGAAGACTGCTGTTATTGAAGCCGACAAAGAAGTTGCGAAGCTAAAGAAGGACAAGGAGACTCTGACCAACAAGGTTGGAGATCTCACAGTAAAGAAGGGCGAACTGGAGGCTTATCTGGGAAGACTTGCTGAGAAGCTGGTCCTGAAAGCTTGAAGGTACTTTCACTTGCCCGACTGATTTGTAACTGTTGACTCATCGTATAACTGTCGACTCGCCACTTTTATGAATGTGCAGAATTCTGTCAAGACTTCGAAGCAGAGACTGGGCGGATCGAGACGGATCTAGACCCCATAAATTCTCCCGTCAAGGATGATGTTGCGATGAACATGCTGCGATTGGAGTCTCGTCTGGACAGTGTTATGGATTATCTTGCTCGTCTGAAGGGAGCGGTGTTGCGTATTGACACGGAGCTCTGGCCCCGAGCAGAATTCCAGAATAATCTCGAGTCGCTGATGACTCGACTGAATGAAACCCCTGGTCGAGTGCAAGAGTGGAAGAAGTCGTCTGCTCGTTGTGGCGCCGATGTGGCTCTGTCTTTGGTCTGAGTCCACTGCAAGGAGGTCAGAGAAGACAAGATGGCGGCTCTCAAGGTTTCCAACACCATGAAGCTCAACTTCCAGTCCTTCATGGATACCTTCATCGACGCTGCTACTGATATCGCAGACAGCATTGACCTTGACAGCTTCGTCGAGCCAGCAAGTCATCCTCCTCCCGAGTGAACAAACATTATGCCCCACCTTTATTTGCCTCAGGATGCCGAGTGGTTTTGTAACTGTTAAACTCTTTCAAGCCAGATGCCTTAGTACTTCTGCCTGCGGTTCTGAACTTTGCTGGGTTTATCTGAACTTGGTTTTTCTTTGAATATGGTGGCTTTGCCTTTACCGCTTTCAGATCTTTTTTAATTCCAAGTGGAACTTGACTTCCCACTCGGAATAGACATTGAACTTGTGATGCAGCTCTGACGATGTGTTTGATCGGCACCTCGTCGTCCTTGCGGATCGGGATGGAGCGTACATCATACTTGTGACGCAGCTCCGACGAGGTGCTCGATTGGCACCTTGTCGTCCTTGCAGATCAGGATGGAGCATACGTTGTACTTGTGATGCAGCTCAGAGGACCTTTGTGTCTTAGGCGAGTACGGGGTCGCAGCTAAGCCCCTGAGTGGGAGGATTGCTCTCCACTCGGAGTGGTTTTTTAACTTAGGCGAGTACGGGGTCGCAGCTAAGCCTCCAAGTGGGAGGTTTGCTCTCCACTCGGAGTAGTTTTTAACTTAGGGAAGTACGGGGTCGCAGCTAAGCCCCCGAGTGGGAGGATTGCTCTCCACTCGGAGTAGTTTTTAACTTAGGCGAGTGCGGGGTCATAGCTAAGCCCCCGAGTGGGAGGATTGCTATCCACTCGGAGTATTTTTAACTTAGGCGAGTATGGGGTTGCAGCTAAGCCCCCGAGTGGGAGGATTGCTCTCCACTCGGAGAGTTTTTAAACTTAGGCGAGTACGGGGTCGCAGCTAAGCCGCCGAGTGGGAGGATTGCTCTCCACTTGGAGTGTTTTTTAACTTAGGTGAGTATGGGGTCTCAGCTAAGCCCCCGAGTTGGAGGATTGCTCTCCACTCGGAAAGGTTTTGAAACTTAGGTGAATCAGGTTCACGGCTAAGCCGCCCACTTGGGGATGTTAACACATGTCTTTATTGGAAAGCAACCATTAAGATACTGAAAAAATCTTGTCTTTGATAAGCAAACTAAAGGACTCTTATTACAATTCGTTGATCTGAGTGGTTTAGGTATAGAAATGGTGAAGCAGCTCTGCGTTCCACACGCGTGGCTCGCCCACTTTCTTGGCTACGTTGTAGAGGTCATACACTCCATTGTGGAGCACGTTGGTGATGATGAAGGGGCGTTCCTAGGCCGGAGCAAGCTTGTGAGGTCGTTTCTTATCCACTCGGAGCACAAGATCTCCTTCCTCGAATGCTTGACCTCTGATATTACGGGCATGGAATCAACGCATATCTTGTTGGTAGATGGTCGATCGGATCGGAGCCATTTCACGCTCTTCTTCCAGGAGATCAACTGCGTCTTGGCATGCTTGTTCTACTTCAGCTTCTGAGAAGAGTTCCACTCGAGGAGCGTTGTGCAGCAAGTCACTCAGAAGCACAGCTTCAGCGCCATATACCATGAAGAAAGGGGTTCGGTCAGTCGACCGGATTGGAGTTGTTCTCAGTCCCCATAAGACGGATGGCAACTCAGTCTCCCAAGCTCCAGCAGCGTGCTTGAGGTTGCGCATCAGTCAGGGTTTTAGCACTTGAAGGATCAAACCATTCGCCCTTTCTGCTTGCCCATTCGACTTTGGGTGCGCAACAGATGCGTAGTCAACCCGAGTGCCTTGCGAAGCACATAATGCCTTGAACTCATCAGAATTCAAAGTTGGAGCCGTTATCTGTGATAATGTTGTGAGGGACTCCATCTGAATATCAACTCCCTGATGAAACTGACGTCAGTGCTTGAGTCAAGGTTTTTGATAGGCTTGGCTTCGATCCATTTGGTAAACTTGTCGACTACTACGAGCAAATGAGTGAAACCACTTCTGTCGATCTTGAAGGGTCCAACCATATCTAACCCCCAGACTGCGAATGGCCAGACGAGTGGAATAGTCTTGAAGGCAGATGCAGGCTTGTGAGACATGTTGGAGTAGAACTGACAACCTGCACATTCGTCGACTATATCCTTTGCCATCTCATTTGCACGCGGCCAATAGAATCCCACTCGGTATGCTTTGGCCACGATGGTCCGAGAGGATGCATGGTGATGACAGGTCCCCGAGTGGATCTCGTTTAAATCATTCGACCTTCTTCTCGGGTGATGCAGCATTGAGCCACTCCTGTGACACTTTCTCTATAAAGCTGCCCTTTTATCACGGTGAAAGCTTTCGATCGATGGACTATCTGACGAGCCTCATCCTCATCTTTTGGGAGTTCCTGCCTGAGCAGGTACACGATGTACGGCACCGTCCAGTTGGGCGTGGTCACTAAGACTTCCATGATCAAGTCGACCACATCTGAGACTTCAATCTCAGTCAGATTGGTTGAACTTATCGGTTGCGGGGGCTCTTCCTTGAAGGGATCTTCTTGTACTTATGGGGTGTGGAGATGTTCCAAGAACACATTACTGGGGATAGGCTTCTGAGTGGAACCTATCTTCGCCAAATCATCAGCAGTTTGATTCTTGATTTGGGGTATGTGGTGGAGCTCTAACCCCTCAAACTTCTTCTATAGCTTTCTTACTGCATTGCAATAACCGGTCATTGCTGGACTCCTAATGTACCATTCCTTCATTACTTGATTAACCACTATGGCTGAGTCGCCATAGACCATCAAGCGTCGGACACCGAGTGAAATGGCCATACGCAACCCATACAACAATGCCTCATACTCAGCTTCAATGTTTGAAGAATCAAAGTGAATCTGGAGGACATAGCTGAGCTTGTCTCCTCTTGGGGATACTAAAACCACTCCTGCACCAGGGCCATTCAACATCTTGGATCCATCAAAGAACATAGTCCAATGTTCTGATTGAATCTGAGTCGGTTTCTACTGTTCAATCCACTCTGCGAGGAAATCTGCTATAGCTTGAGACTTGATGGCTTTCTTTGCCTCAAACTTGATATCTAAAGGAAGGAATTCAATCGCCCACTTTGCCACTCGACCAGTTGCATCTCTATTATTCAAAATTTCTGACAATGGGGCGTCGCGGACGACTGAAACCGAGTGGTCTGAGAAATATTGTGCAACCTTCTTCATAGTTAAGTAAATTCCCTAAACAAGCTTCTGATAATGAGGATATCTTTGCTTGGATGGAGTCAAGACTTCAGAAATGTAGTACACGGGGCGCTGAACTTTGTAGGCTTTGCCTTCTTCTCCCCGCTCGACCGTGAGCACTGTGCTGACAACCTATCCAGTGGCTGCGATGTAAAGCAGTAAAGGCTCCTTGCTGACTGGAGCAGCAAGCACCGACTGGGTGGAAAGCAGGGCTTTGAGCTCTTCAAACGCCGCTTCCGCTTTATCATTCCACTCGAACTTGTCAGACTTCTTCATCAGTCAGTAAAGAGGTAATGTCTTTTCACCGAGGCATGATATGAATCGACTCAATGCAGTCAAACAACCAGTAAGCTTCTGAACATCATGCACATGCATAGGGCGTTTCATTTGGAGGATTGTGCTAATCTTCTCTCGGTTTTCATCGATCCCCCAATCAGAAATGAGGAAACTGAGCAACTTTCCACCTCAGACTCCGAATGTGCACTTTGATGGATTGAGCTTGATATCGTATCTTCTTAAGTTGGCAAAGGTTTCAGCGAGGTCAGTCAGCAGGTCAGAACCTTTGTGTGACTTAACCACTATGTCATTCATGTATGCTTCCACATTCCAACTCATTTGAGTGAGCAGGCACTTCTGAATCATGCGCATGAACGTGGCACCAGCATTCTTGACGCCAAAGGGCATAGTAACATAGCAAAAACACCTGAATGGGGTGATGAAAGTTGTCTTTATCTCATCGGGGCCATACAGTCGGATCTGATGGTACCCGGAATAGGCGTCCAAAAAGGACAATCCCTCACATCCCGTAGTTGAGTCGACTATCTGGTCGATGCGGGGAAGACGAAAATGATCTTTCGGGCAGGCCCGATTGATATGCTTGAAATCAATACACATTCGAAGTGACTTATCTTTCTTGGGGACCATAACGACATTGGCGAGCCACTCGGAGTGGTATATCTCGCGGATGAACTCAGCAGCCAGAAGCCGAGCCACCTCCTCGCCAATGGCCTTCCTCTTCTCCGCGATGGACCGATAGAGATGCTCTTTAACAGGTTTTGCTTTCGAGTCGACTCGCAAACGGTGCTTAGCCAGTCCCCTGGGTACACCTGTCATGTTAGATGGCTTCCATGCGAAGATGTCCCAGTTCTCACGGAGGAACTAGATGAGCGCTTCTTCCTATTTGCTGTCGAGTGTCATTGAGATATGGATCGAAGCAGCATTGGGATCGGTCGGGTGAATGTGAACCGGCTTTGTCTCGTCGGCCGACTAAAATGTAGACTCTGAGGCTGGCCTCTTGGCACGCAACAAGTCACTCAGATCTGCATTCTTCTGGTGTTCCTGAAACTATACTGCTGCCATCTATTCATCGGTGATCTTTGAACCTTTCTAGAGATAGTCTTCAGCTCTCTGCCGATTTCCAGTGACTGTGATCATGCCTCCGGGGCCAGGCATCTTCAACTTAAGGTACACATAGCATGGTCGAGCCATGAAACTAGCATAAGCAGGTCTGCCTATAATGGCATGATAGGCACTGTCAAAATCCGCTACCTCAAACGTCAACTTTTCCTTGCGGTAATTCTTGGAATCACCGAAAACCACATCAAGAGTGACCTAACCAAGTGAATCGACTTTCTTTCCTGGGATGATACCATGGAATCTCATGTTGCTCTCACTGAGCATGGACATCAGAATGCCCATCCCCCGGAGGGCCTCAGCATACAATATATTCAATCCACTGCCACCGGCCATCAAAACCTTGGTCAGTTGGGTGCCCCCAATGACTGGGTCGACCACCAATGCTTGCCACCCAGGGGTAGCAACGTGTGGCGGGTGGTCGGACTGGTCGAATGTAATAGGGTTTTTTGACCACTTCAAATATCTTGGCATTGCCGGAGCAACCATGTTTACCTCTCTGTTAATAACTTTCAGTCGGCTTTTGCTCTCAAGGTCAGCAAAAATCACCAAAGTGGCATTAACATTGGGGTAACCACCATCTTCCTCTTTGTCTTCCTCCTTATCAGACTCTTTCTCTTTTTTACTGGGATGGCTCTCTCGGAAGCTCTGAATCAGGAGTCGACACTACCGAGTGGTATGCTTGGGAAGAATCAGATTTCCCGCTTCATCCTTTTTGGTGTGTATATGACACAGTAAATCAAGCACATCATTTCCCGCTTGATCTTTCACCTTTTTAGGGGTCCAAGGTCCTTTAGGCTTCCCTTTGAACTTCCCTTGATTCAAAACTGCTGCCTCGACAGGGCCTGTAGCCTCAGCTTTTCGTTTCTGCTTCCGACTGGAGTTTCCTCCTCTAGTGTCCTGGGCGACTGATCTGTTCTTGCCGCTTCGGAATCGGTCCTCTTATTCACCGTTAGCGTATCGAGTGGCAATCTCCATCATCCGAGTCAGAGTCATGTCTCCGATCTGAGCTCTCTATAGCAAATGCCTTCTTTAAAGGCACAAACTGCTTGGTGATTAGACACATTCTCCACCATGTGGTGAAGAGTAGTCCATCTCTGGATAGTTTCATTCTGTTTCTGAACACAGTGCTGCAATTTTGTCAAACCAGCAGGCCGCTTGCAAGTGCCCTCAAATGTTTTTGTAAACACTCAGGCCAATTCTTCGTAATTGAAAATACTTCCAGGGGCCAACTGATTCAGCCAAGCTCTGGCAGAACCTTCAAGCATCAAAGGGAGGTGCTTCATGGCCACCTCGTCATTGCCGCCACCGATATGCACAGCCACTCGGTAATCCTCCAACCAAGTGTCAGGCTTCGACTCCCCTATGAACTTACTGACACCACTCGCTAATCTGAAGTTGTGAGGGATCTTAGCGGCTCAGATGGCTCTTCTAAAACACTCGGGGCCGGAAACCTGCACCCTACTTCCACTTGGTCTATCTCTATCCAACCCTTCTCTATATGCTCTGTTCCAGTCGACCAAACCTTGTATAAGGACTGACCTTGCATCGAACCCAGGCTCTCTTGGGTCGACTAGAACTCCGCGGTCATTACCATACGGGCGCTTGTCATCATACCGCCAGGGCACATACGAACCGTCCCTCGAAGGGGGCGAAGGCACTCGACGGTGGTTGTCACGGGCGTATTCACGATCAAACTCTCCATGAGCTCTTCTCAGGTGCCGATCTCGACGGTGATCTTAATCTTCACGTTGCAAAGGTGACCCAGGACTGTGTGCTGACTCAACTATATCTGCCCTTACTGACCTGCTGTGGATCCTGTTCTGCGACTGGGAAACGGCGGAGTTCAGCTCTCCTGCTGCCCGGAGCAGCGCTTGGATCTATTCCAAGCCTCTTCCAGCTTCTGAACAGGACGGCTGAATAGACTATGCTATACGTGCAACATCTGTAAGATTGTGGATCGGAGTGCAGTATACCTAGGGTTCAGGCGGAAACAATTATCGTTGACGTCGACTGGATTTAGGGATCAGTCGACGGGCGTGTGCATCGAGAGAATGTTGGAGATTCTCCAAACGTGCACGCTCAGCCAATGTGGCCAGGCGCGCACCTTCCAAGGCCCGAGCCTTGGCGGTTTCCCCTATGATGGGGGTATGGAGGGCCTCCGCGTTGCGGTGGTGCAGCTCTTCCCTCTGCTGCAAATTGAGAGGTTGAGGCTCATACTCATCGTGGCCGAATGACAGGCCATCGCCTTCGCCGTAGCCGTCGTTGTGGTGAAACTCGGGGGGGCTGCAACGGGAGTCTACCATGAGAACTTCCGCCGCGGGGTCACAGCCCCCGCGCTTGGAAAAAGTATCCGTGGAACCGGTTGACGGGTTGACTGAACCGCGGAGAAATTCGTCGGGCTCCATCGCCGCGACTTAAGGGGTGGTCGTCTAACAGGCCACCGCATGCTTGACCCAACACTAGAGCCACGACCAACCGGATCACTTGCGGCGGTGACCAGCGGAGTGAGCTGACGATGTGAGGGCCGACCGATACGGAGTCGAGGACTGTCGTAGGAGAACGCCGCAGGCACTCACACGGAAGTGTGACGCTCCGCGGATCGGAAGGGCCTCGACATCGAGGGGGGCTTCTTGGAGCCAGGCGGAGTCGTCGGCAACAAAAGTGAGCGCACCGAGTCCGAATTCATGACCCATGACTAGGCCGCCGCAGGAAACCATGTTGATGAAGATCGGAGAAAATGCAACCTCGCCGGTAGTTGCCAAGACGCTTTGCCCCATGGTGGGGGCCAACTGTCGTGGTACTAAGTCTGACAGTAAGAGTAGGGGCACTAGTGCAGAACCGGCCTTTAGTGCCGGTTCGTAACGGGCTTTAGTGCCGGTTCGCCAACCGGCACTAAAGAGTGGGGACTAAAGGTCCCCGGCCTTTAGTACCGGTTCATCACGAACCGGCGCTAAAGTGCCACCACGTGGCACGAGCCAGGCCCGTTTGCGTGGAGGGCATTAGTACCGGTTGGTAACACCAACTGGTACTAAATGTTTGGGTTTTTTTTTAAATTTTCTTTAATTTTGTGTTTTCAATTTAATTTAGTGATTGTTTTACATTATAATGAGTTGTTAAATCATTAGGTGAAAGTACCACGGATTAGTTTCGACTGGATGCATTATTGGATATATATATATATATATACATATATATATATAGCTAGCTAGAGTATATGCCATATCCATATTATACTTGATCAACTATATAATATATACGGATATGGCATATACTTGATCACTTAGCTAGGTATGATTCATCCAGCTGAAACTAATCTGCGGTTTCTTTCATTAAATGATATAATAATTAACTAGCTATCTAATCACCACCAGCACTACTAGCTTAAAGAAGAAACATTCACTTGTACCAGAAGCAAAAATATTATCGATCGACATGATTGTCATGATATTATAAGCGTTCATATATATATAACACCACAAAAGCAAATCACTTAAGTTCAGAACAAAGAACACGGACATGAAAGGACAAGTATTAATTAAGAGCAGCATGAAGAACTAGCTAAATCACTCCTGCTAGCTACTCTGTCTCTGGTAAAATAGCATAGAACATGTATAGCTCTCCTGATTGATCATACTAGAGCATGCCGATGAACCTGTCTCCTAATCGTGGGCTGCGCTTCTCATTGCTGCCCCCTAGTACTTCTATGCGATCATTAACAATTTTCCTCCAATCTTTCACTATTAATCATTCATCGCTTCTAGAAATCCTGAATGCATTCATGTGCAATGCAGGATATCTTGGCCGTAAGCTAACAATTGATATCTGACCTTTAGTCTCGATCCCCTGAGGCACAACTGTCATTGGGAGTCCCTGTTGAAGAACATTGTACAGTACTTATTTAATATACTTAGCAATGAAAGTTTAGCAAAAAAATTATGTATGCAAAATATGCACTGAGGACAAATAGTAAATATCTTACCATCATTCCTAAATAGATGTGACCGTAGTTCAATACCATCACTATTGGTCGCACGTTTTGAGTACTAACATTTCTAAGTGCAGGAAGAAAATTTGTCTTGACAGTATGAAGATCCTCAAGCCATGAAACATAATGACTTATCTCCTCGCAGTTTAGTTCAGCTCCGGGACAGTAGTAGGTCCTGTCTACCAAGCGCCGGACATGTTTGGTTGAATGGAGATAAGCTGTCAATAGAAATTAGTTGTCAGTTATTTTTGAATAAGCAATATCAAAGACAAAAATATAGTTGAGAAGAACTCACATAATGGTAGAACTGGAGGCGTCTGCACATCGACCCATATGTCTTTATTACCTTCAATATCATCTTCCGGACGAATATCAAAGGTGATAACCATACCAGGCTCAAATGCATAAGCCTTGCATAGTGCTTGCCAAGTTTTGCATTCAAAATATGTGTACGTGTGTGTATTGTGTACTTTGACGTTGAAAGTATAACCATCATGCTCAGTTTTCAGGTAAGCTCTCTTTACCTCCATAGTTTCCATATCTTTGAAACCTATCTTATCCAAGACAAAAATTCTTGCATGGCACGGGATGCGCTAGTAGAATAGTGAAAATTAAAAAGTATAAGTCAGGCAAATGAAGCATATATAAGTCATGCTTAATTACGAAAACAGACTTTGTCGTTGTGACTTACTGTATCAAATTCGAAAGTCTCATCCAGCTTGATGCTGAATCGCCTACCATCAACAAGGAAATTTCTGTCGCACTGGCCGCGCTGGTCTTCACAGTAATCGCACATAATGAAATTTTTTCCGTCGTCAGACGACATTTCCTATGTTCATATTAGGCGAAACATTAATCACTTACTAATTCAATTAATTCAACTACTTCTAGTAATTCAACTAAGCATTTACTAAAATAAACTAGTTATATTAATTCAATTAGTTT
>NC_057813.1:479336974-479337532 GCF_018294505.1 Triticum aestivum | reverse complement strand
GGGGACGGCGAGGGCGACGGCACGGCGGCGCGGCGCGAGAAGTGGAACGAACTGGCGACGATAACTAAATTTTCGTAAGTGTCATATATATAAGATGGGCCGTTACTACCGGTTGGTGGCTCCAACCGGTACTAAAGGCCAATTTTGGCCAGCCCAAGCGGCGGGAAATGTGGGCCTTTAGTACCGGTTGGTGACTCCAACCGGTACTAAAGGGCAACACATTAGTACCGGTTGGAGCCTCCAACCGGTACTAATACCTGCGCGCTGTCACCCCGCAGTGCACTACGTTTAGTCCCACCTCGCCGACCGAAGGGCAGCCGCACTGGTTTATAAACCCAGCTGCGGCTGCCCTTTCGAACTCCTCTATATAGTAGGCTTCTGGGCCTAATTAGGGCGCGCTGCCCTATGAGCCTGCTGGCCCTACTGGGCATGTATTTGCACACCCAAGGTCTGGCAGGCCCACCGGGCAGCGCCCCAACATGTTTTTTATAAATTTTTTTCTTTTCTGCATTATTTATTTTCTTCTATTTATTTTTCAGTAATTTTTTTTATATAGTT
>NC_057813.1:479309820-479336874 GCF_018294505.1 Triticum aestivum | reverse complement strand
TCTCATTCTCCTTCTTCTTCTTCTTCTTCTTCTTCTTCTTCTTCGTCTTCTTCTTCTTCTTCCTCCTCTTCCTCTTCTTCTTCTTCCTCTTCCTCTTCTTCTTCTTCCTCTTCTTCCTCTTCCTCTTCCTCTTCATCTTCTTCTTCATCATCATCATCTTCTTCTTCTTCTTCTGGTGCTGCTGCTTCTTCTTCTTTATATATAGTTTTTTCTTTTTTGCTTTATTTGTTTTCCTCTATTTATTTTTGAGTAATTTTTTTATATAGTTTTTTCTTTTTTGCCGTGACCCTCTCTACTCTTTCGTGTGAAACCGGCCCTGATACTTCGAAAGATATTGTCCAGTTTGTGCTAGGGGAGCAAATGATGTCAGAAAGGGTTGAAAATTGATGACGTGGCTTAGAATGGTGCGTACTGAACGCAAAAAAGTCTGAAGTTGTAATAAGTTAAAAAAATGAAGTGCCAGTTTTTGTTGTAACACAAGAAGTCCGGAGTTCTAATAAGTTATTAAAAATAAAAAAGGCGCAAGGCTCGTTAGTTAGCTTCAAGCCTTTCGGAACAGGGTAGACTACACTGCACACAGCTCCGTGCAATCTATTCTATTCCGAAAGGCTTGAAGCTATGCAAGCTGCAGGTGAGCATTGCGCCTCTCCATCGTCTCTGCACTCACGGCTTATAAACAGCTCCTACTGCCTCTCTCCTAGCGAGGTGGGACTAAAAATCAGCTTAATAAGAAACTCTAGTACCGGTTCATGACATGAACCGGTACTAAAGGAGTTCGTGGGGCCCACGGCCTGACACAGCATCATTAGTACCGGTTCGTGGCATGAACCGGTACTAATTGTTGCCCACGAACTGGTACCAATGATGTCCGCCCGCCTAGCCGTTGGAACCGGCACTAATGGATACATTAGTGCCGGCTCAAAATCAAACCGGCACTAATGTGTCTCAGATTAGCCCCTTTTTCTACTAGTGGTATGAGGAGGCAAGGCCCTAGCTACGACGAGGTTGTACACACGAGTTTATGAGTTCAGGCCCCTCTCGGAGGAGGTAAAAGCCCTACATCCACTACAAAACAAATACACTTCCGTGATGATACGTGTTTGTCACAGTAGGTCGCATTTTCTGTCATGCATGTACATCCATGACAAATTTATGACAGAATCAAGATAGTCATACCTGTGCTGTCATAGAAGTGTTCCATGACATTACCAAAATTATCATCACGGAAGTGTCCACTTCCATGACAATAAATCGCGCGTCACAGAAGTGCTTTCGTCAAGGGTGACCGACACGTGGCATCCATCGTAACGGAACACCGTTAAGCTATCGGGTCCGATTTTGGATCCGATAACCCATTAACAGCCCGGGCCAATGGGGATTTTTCACGTGTAAAATCATCATTGGCCGCAGGAAACACATGTTGCCTCTCCGTTGGGACAGATGTCATCCACTCATTGGACAGGAGGCGCCTATGATAGGTCGACACGTGGCACGGCCCAACAGTGGCCCATTCCGGTGAAGAAGGCCGGTCCAGTAAAAATTAGCAGGCCGGCCCATATAAGGCCTACTTGTGTCAGGTCCATTTAAGCCCACGGCCCATACGAGATGTGCCAATTCAGCCCGTCAACGGCCTGTTAAAGATTTGACACCATTGCAGCCCATCGTCAGTTCGAGCCCGTTAATAGCCCGCTATATATTTGGGCTCAATATCGGCCCGATGAGATTTCGGCCTATTAACGGCCCATTTAATGGATAGGCCAATTTTCAGGATGTACACATTTTGGCCTTTTAGCGACCCATTTAAATGTTGGGCTAATTTTCGGCCCGGTGTGTCTTTCAACCTTTTGACGGCCCATAAATCTGATGGGCCATTTGTAGTCGGACCTGAGTTTCGGCATTTTAGCGACCCATTTAAGTGTTGGGCCAATTTCTGGCCCAGTGTCACTTTCAGCCTATTGACGGCCCATAAATCAGTTGGGCCATTTGTAGTCGGACCTAAGTTTTGGCCTTTTAGCGACCCATTTAAGTGTTGGGCCAATTCCCGGTCCTTTGTGCCTTTCGGCCTGTTAACGGGCCATAAATGAGTTGGGCCATTTGTAGTCGGACCTTAGTTTTGGCCTTTTAACAGCCCATGCCCGTCATGGTCCAATACCAACCCGGTTTCTCTTTCGGCCTGCTAAAGGCCCACAACACAGTTAGGCCATTTACAATACGACCTGACTTTCGGCCTCTTAGCGGCCCATGCTCTTCATGGTCCAGTACAAGCCCGCCATATGTAGCGGAAACTTAGTAACGGCCTGTTAACGGCCCGTGAAATAAATTGGGGCCACCTGTTGCCTGCTTTGATGTCAGTCTGTTAACGACCCGAGAGGTAAGAGGGTCGACCATTAACTTTCGTCCTAGTAACGGCCCATTAACTTAATGGGCCCACTAAAGTTCGTACATGTCTTTAGGCCAAATTAGATAATTTCAGCCCATTACGACGAGCAATTATGCACAGGACCAAAACCGATCAAGAAAAGGTACGGCATACAGGGAATAACGTTGCACATCCAGCATATATTACAGGAAATTACATCCACTGGGCAATCAAAGATTGATGCTAGTGCAAATAAATGAGCAGAACCTAACCATCTACAACGTCACAATCTGCAACCTCATCACAGATGACGCCCATAAGCATGTGGGCAAGTTCTTGCTGCCTTGCTACACTGTCTCTGAAAACATTGATCAGTTGTTGTGTCGCACGACTCTGCACCTCTGATTGATCCACCATTTCCATCATTGCTTCACCCATTAATTGGTTCACAAACATACATTTATTCCGTTGCATTCGAGACAGAGGATAATGAACAGATTCAGATGGCGATTTTGGCAGGCTTGCATTATTGATAGTGGAGAGTGTCTCGACCACTACATCATAACATAAATTAGGACGGGAACCAAACAGATTAATCATGAGTTATGGCCATATTACCTGGCCTAGATTTACTGGAAAGAAACAATGGGGTTGCCTTGTTGTTTTCAGATTTTGTCTTGTTATCTTTAGCAGCCTGCACAAAATTAACACACTAGCATTGCTATCATTGGCCAAGTCAGATAATAGGAAAGCAACATTGACATAACGAATGCTTGGGCAACTAGGCTACACCAAATTAAAACAATATGGCACAGCTATCATCAACCAGGTAAGGTAGTACGAAAGCAACATTGACACAATGAATGAATGGGCAACCAGAGAAGCACTACAATTCAGTAATGTGCGTGATATGAGATAGTACATTCATGCAACTCAGTATGCAAAACTACCAGGCAGTTTTCCTTACAAAAATCAACATTGGCGCCTTTAACATTTTGCTACAACTAATTTTATATCAGATAAAGGGTTGATTCATGCCGATTAACAAAATACATGTTGATGTAAAAATATAGTGATATACAACAGGTACTTACATCAACATTGGAGCATAGAAAATTCCCGCAAGATATTTTCCTCGAATACGATCCCAATGGAGGAAGTCTTCTTCCGTTTAACCTTATTTTCTAAAAGAGAGATGGGTAAGAAACATGTAGAAAATATGATCAGAATGCTATAAAATTTCATGATGCGAGGATACGCACACGCTTCTTAGAATGGAGTTGACATTCTTTTGCTGGACTGGAGCGGACTAGTTCTTTGGCCACTGGAATCTGCTTATTATCAGTGGGTGTCGGTGTCAAAACCGGCGGATCTCGGGTAGGGGGTCCCGAACTGTGTGTCTAGGCGGATGGTAACATGAGACAAGGGACACGATGTTTTACCCAGGTTCGGGCCCTCTTGATGGAGGTAAAACCCTACGTCCTGCTTGATTGATATTGATGATGTGGGTATTACAAGAGTAGATCTTCCACGACATCAAGGAGGCTAAACCCTAGAAGCTAGCCTATGGTATGATTGTTGTTCGTCCTACGGACTAAAGCCATCCGGTTTATATAGACACCGGAGAGGGCTAGGGTTACATAGAGTCGGTTACAATGGTAGGAGATCTACATATTCGTATCGCCAAGCTTGCCTTCCACGCCAAGGAAAGTCCCATCCGGACACGGGACGAAGTCTTCAATCTTGTATCTTCATAGTCTTGGAGTCCGGCCGATGATGATAGTTCGACTATCTGGACACCCCCTAGTCCAGGACTCCCTCAGTAGCCCCCGAACCAGGCTTCAATGACGACGAGTCTGGCGCGTATGTTGTCTTCGGCGTTTGCAAGGCGGGTTCTCCTCCATGTTCCATGTATTAGCCGAATAGTGTCCGGTTTCTTCATAAATGTTGCGCTCCTTGGCTTCCACGTCCAATAATGGCCCTCTTCCACGTGTTGTATGAATGCGAAAAGCCAGGGTATTTTTACGTTTTACCCCCCTAGCTGCGCGAATAAGCCGCCTATAAGAGAGGCATGGATCCAGATCCGAGTCACACCATCCTCCTTCCGCAAGTATTCATTGAAGCGCATCTGACAAGAATCCATTCCAACATGGATAGTCGACGCGGATCCTCTTCTCGCGCTCCCAGTCCTCACCCAGGAGATTGGAGGAGATGCTCAGTCCCGCATAGCGAGTTAGTGACGCTCCAAGCAGAGGGATACCTTCCCCCAGCCTTTATGGTTCCGGTTCGAGCCGGACTGGCCACCTAGTAGGGTGGGAAGCAGGCGGAGAGCGTCCCCAATCCCTCCAAAGAAGAGCGGGTATGCTTCGTCCCCTACTTAATAAGGGGACTCGGATTTTCCATACATCCGTTTCTCCGGGGGCTCCTGGAGTTCTACGGACTCCAACTTCACCACCTCACACCTGCCTTCATTTTGCACATCGCGGGCTTTGTAGCTGTTTGCGAGCTGTTCTTGGGCATCGAGCCCCATTTTGCATTGTGGAAGAGACTGTTTTGCCTCGTACCCCATTCTCACGAGGGGTCGATATATCAAGTGGGCGGAGCCGAAATATGGCGCATCGCCGGGACCGGATATCTATCCGGAACCCCGAAGAAGGCATCCGAAGACTGGCCTTCGGAGTGGTTCTATATGGAAGACGCCCCGCTGCCGGATCCAGTTTGGATCGGCCTCCCGGAGTTTAGCAACGCTCCTCTGAAGAAACGCCTGAGTTGGCGCCCGCGGAGCCCTCAACGGGAAGATGATAGGAGCGTCCACTATCTGATGGGCCGGATACGGTTACTGGCCCATTCCAGATTAACCATGATTGGAGTCATGGCCACATGCATTATGCGAGGGGTGCAGCCGCTCCAATATAGGGGCCACCCCATGTGGGATTTCAACGGGGAGAATGATGCCACTCGTCATGGCCGCAAGGGGCCGGGATCGGCCGCCGATCTGGTGAAGATCCTGTCCGGCTTGTACAAGGGGGAGAAGGAGGACTTCCTCCGCATGAGTCCATTGAATGATTCTCCATGAATAACCCTCGGAGCTGGGTAAGCGGACGTTTATATATCTGATCCGTGCTTTCGAAGATAAGTGGCTTACTTTATGATTTCGACGCAGGAACTGCACCGGGATGTGGAGGGCATAGAAAGCCCGACTCCACAACCCGAGGACCCGGGAAGATCCCTTGATCCGGCCTCCGGAGAGGATCCGGACATAACGGTGGAACTGATTGACGGGGTGTTCCACCAGCTCAGCATAGACAATGCTCTAGTCGCCATTACGGCTGACTACCCTGGTTTATCCCCGGCTTCCCAAGTGAGTACGATCGAAGTCCTGGCACCGTTACCTTTTTAATGCTTATTTCTGACCACCGTGTACCAACGGTGCTTCGCAGGAGGTGCCTTTACAGCGGGAAGCCGAGCCCGCGGCGACCGACCAACCAAGGTCAGTGCGGCCCAGCAGGCGGAAGAGGAGTGCGGCGTGAATTGAAACGTCGCCGCAAAGGTATGGCGCACCATTGTCCTTTAAGGGAAAGACTCCTGGGAGGTATATTAATGCTCGTGATTCTTCCAGGAGAAAGAGCGCTCGCCGGACTGAGTCCGGAGAGGTCGCCAACCAAGCCTCCGCCAGCCAAGCTCCAACGCTTGGTCCGGAGAGGGAGGCGAGCGCAAGGCGCGAGCCGGATGCTCCTCCAACGGAGGATGCCGACAGGTTGTCCACCACCAGGTCTAAGGTGGAGAGCGCCATGAATCACAGGCGCCGTCAGACAGTTCTTCGTGACGCGTGTTTCTCCCCAGAGGCGTTGAATGCCTTTAATGCGGGAGACGCGCACCTCCGTGCTGCTCAAGATGGTTTAACCAGAGCCACAGTGTAGTATGTAAAAGACATACGGGTGAGGAATTTTAATAGTTGTATATGCCAGTAGCCCCCGAGACTTAAAATAGTTAAACTAACTGATTTAAGGATCATTTGTTATGCAGGATCTTATAGAGAAGAATACCCACCTGTCCCAGGAGCTTAAAGAATGTAAGGCCCAACTTGAGGCCGCACTAGCCGCTGCCGGGGGAGCCATAGAGACCCCCTCTGGTAATTCATATTTCGAAAAGAGAAATAGTTTATGAAGTGCGGCGTGTGTATAGTCTGACAATAATATTGCAGAGGGTGCCGGACTAGATCCGGACAAGCAACATCTGTTGCGCCAGCTGAAGGCCGGCGAGAAGGTGCTTATGAGGGTGCAGCAGGAGAGGAACAAACTCCAAGATGCCAACACCCAGCTGGGCGAAGAACTAAAAGATGTTCGGGTCCAGCTGTCTAACTCCGTAAAGGAGAATCGGCGGCTTCGTCGCGGCATTTATAGTAAGTGCTTGAGCAAACTCTTTTGAAAAGAAGAGTTCGGCGAGGAAGTCGATTGACAGAAATGTGTCTGTAGGTGTGCTCACGGG
Source organism: Triticum aestivum (assembly GCF_018294505.1). Classification (NCBI taxonomy): domain Eukaryota; kingdom Viridiplantae; phylum Streptophyta; class Magnoliopsida; order Poales; family Poaceae; genus Triticum; species Triticum aestivum. The sequence continues at coordinate 479,330,027 of NC_057813.1, read as the reverse complement.
TCATCTGGCAGAGGAGATGCCTGGTTCCACGAGAGACCCTCTTCCCGAGCTGCTGCAACTGCACGAACGTGTTCGGCAGGCGATGAGCGGCGTCGTTCAGGCCTTATAGCCTTTCGTCTCCCTACCCGAGGGTCTTGGAGGGCTTGCTGAGAAGCTTCACGAAGTACGGCGATGTCTCCGTCTGTAGAAGATATCAGCCTGCCGTCAAGGCGCCAGGGAGGCATGGGCCATGGTGAAGACGCGGTACCCGAAGGCTGATCCAAACCACATGGCCGAGGTCGGACCTGCGGGGCCCGATGGGAAGGAGATCCCTGTGAGCCTGATGTACGGCCAAGTAGAGTTGGCCGCGAAATATTCCCAACAGGACTGTAAATTATACAGCCTGTTAGATGGGATTGAAGAGGAGTACAATCAGTCAGTTTGACGATGTAATTTAAAATGACATGTAAAATGCCTTCTAGCCGGATTGTAGATCGTTTGTCTTTGCGGACCTTTTCGCTTCAACCTCGGGACCCAACAGTCCGGAGTGTGCCCGAATACCCTTACGATTATATAAAAAAACCAGGGCATGCATGGAGACAAGGCGTAGGGGTCATAAGTGCTTTATCAGACAAGTGCCCAACTAGCTATGTTATATTACATGGTTAGTAAGAAACATCTTCCAGGGAGAATAGTTCCGTTAGGGGTTCCTTTCCCTGGGAGGCATAACCTAAAGTGCATGACCGGACTACGAAAAGAGCATAAAAAGCATCTGGGGGCAGATAAATAAATAAGTAATAAATCATCTTTCAGGTCACCGACCGAATATTCCCTTAAGAACGCTAGCCTTCGGCTTCACCTAGTCTGAGGTACACATCCGGCTGACCCGGCAGTAACAATCGCAGAGGTGCTCCCTTTACCTCCTAGCCGAACGAACAGGAACGTAGGGGTAAGCACAGGAGCCAGGCAACCCGGCTTGGCCAAAACTTAAGTCATATCGATGCATATAATGGTGAGTAAAAGGTACATGCGGAAGTATGACACATGTGTTGGGCATGAAGCCCATATAAATAAGCTTCTGTTAAAGAAGCCCCCAGGTATAACGAGTGCGAGTAGCACATCGAGTGAGTGCGAACAAAGCGCAGATCAGCCCTCAAGAGGCTTGTACTGAAAGAGGGAGGAAAAAGGAGGGAAAACAAAGACAGCGAAAAAATATGAAAGGTGGACGGAGGAAGGAGACGAACTCTGAGTCCGGCGCTAGGCGTAGAATCTTCGGAGACAGGCTGCGTTCCATGGGTTTGGCTCGAGTCGGTTGTTAGATGCGTTGCGTAGACGGTATGCACCGCCAATAAGGACTTGGTCGATGATGAAGGGACCTTCCCATTTGGGCTTAAGTTTGTCCTTTTTCTTGTCTGGCAGGCGTAGAACTAGCTCGCCAACATTGTAAGTTTTGGCCCGTACTTCTCTACTTTGATGTCTTCGAGCCTGCTGCTGATAGAATGTGGAACGGGATTTTGCCACGTCGCGCTCCTCCTCTAAGGCGTCCAGATTGTCCTGCCGATCCAACTCGGCTTCTCTTTCTTCGTACATGCGCACGCGAGGTGAGTCCTGAATTATATCGCAGGGCAAAACTGCCTCGGCGCCATATACCATAAAAAATGGCGTGAATCCGGTAGTGCGGTTTGGCGTGGTCCGCAGCCCCCAGAGTACGGAGTCGAGCTCCTCGACCTAGTGTGTGTTAGATTCCGTGAGGGACTGCACTAATCTGTGTTTAATGCCGCTCATGATTAGACCATTTGCTCGTTCCACCTGACCGTTAGTTTGAGGGTGGTAGACTGAAGCGTAGTCGAGCTTGATGCCCATGTTTTTGCACCAGATTTAACCTCGTCGGTCGTGAAATTCGTGCCGTTATCCGTGCTGATGCTGTGGGGGATGCCAAAACGGTGTACTACCCCGGATATGAAGTCTATCACAGGTCCGGATTCTGCCGTTTTAACCGGCTTGGCCTCTATCCATTTGGTGAATTTGTCCACCATGACCAATAAGTATTTGTGCTTGTGGGTTCCCCCTTTAAGGGGTCCAACCATGTCAAGCCCCCAGACCGCCAACGGCCAAGTGATGGGTATAGTTTTGAGGGCGGTGGGTGGCATGTGGCTTTGATTAGCAAAGAGCTGGCAACCAACGCATCGTTGGACTAAGTCCTGAGCATCTGCCCGGGCTGTCGGCCAATAAAATCCCGTATGGAAGGCCTTGCCTACAAGGGCCCGGGCTGGCTGTAGCGTGGTGCCCGCCGAGTCCGGCGTGAATTTCAGCCAGGAGATTTCGCCCTTCCTCTTCGGAGATACACCTTTGAAGGACTCCGGTTGTGCTTTTCTTATAAAGTTCTCCCTCATGGACCTTGTAGGCTTTAGATCGCCGAACTATGCAGAGGGCCTCATTTTGGTCTTCGGGAAGTTCCTGCCTAATTAAGTAGGCTAGGAATGGTTCCGTCCACGGGGCAATTACTGCCATTATTTCATGGGCTGAAGGTGTTATTTCATTGGCTGAGCCACCGATTGTGTCAGAATGTTCCGTGTTGGGTGGTGCAGTTGGTTCCGGGTTGTTATTTCCGGACTCCTCTTCCCATAATACGGATGGCTTAAAGAGCCGTTCCAGGAAGATGTTTGGAGGGACGGTGTCGCGTTTTGCGCCGATGTGTGCCAACACGTCTGCTGCCTGGTTATTATCCCGGGCTACATGGTGGAATTCGAGTCCTTCGAACCGGGCTGACATTTTTAGGACGGCGTTACAGTAGGCTGCCATTTTCGGATCCTTGGTGTCAAAGTCTCCATTTACTTGGGATATTGCGAGGTTTGAATCCCCGCGCACCTCTAGGCGTTGAATACCCATGGAGATTGCCATCCGGAGGCCATGTAGAAGGGCCTCGTATTCGGCTGCATTGTTGGAGTCCGTGTACATTATTTGAAGTACGTATTGGACTGTGTCTCCGGTTGGGGACGTCAAGACGACGCCAGCCCCCAAGCCAGCCAACATTTTGGAGCCGTCGAAATGCATGATCCAATTGGAGTATGCGCCGTACTCTTTAGGGAGTTCGGCTTCGGTCCATTCGGCGACGAAGTCAGCCAAAACTTGCGACTTTATAGCTCGCCGTGGTTTGTAGGTTATGTCAAATGGTAAGAGCTCAATGGCCCATTTTGCAATCCTACCCGTCGCGTCGCGATTATTTATAATATCATTGAGAGGTACTTCAGAGGCCACCGTTATGGAACACTCTTGAAAGTAGTGTCACAGCTTCCGGGATGCCATGAACACCGCATACGCTATCTTTTGATAATGTGGGTACCGGGACTTGCATGGAATTAAGACAGTGGATACGTAGTACACTGGTTTTTGAAGAGGGAATTTTTGCCCTTCTATTTCTCGTTCGACGACGAGTACGGCGCTGACAACTTGATGTGTTGCCGCGATATATAATAACATAGGTTCGCCCAAGTTGGGCGCGGCCAGGACCGGATTTGTTGCCAATATGGCCTTAATTTCTTCGAGTCCGGCCGTGGCAGCATCCGTCCATTCAAAGTGTTCGGTGCGCTGGAGGAGGCGATAGAGGGGCAGCGCCTTTTCTCCCAAGCGGGAGATGAAGCAGCTTAGAGCCGCCACGCATCTAGTCAATTTTTGTAGTTGTTTGAGGTCTTTTGGGATATCCAATCGTGACAGAGCCCGGATCTTGGCTGGGTTTGCTTCAATTCCTCTACCGGATACAATGAAGCCCAAGAGCTTTCCGGCTGGAACGCCGAAAACACATTTTTCCGGGTTGAGCTTAATGTCGTATGCTCGGAGGTTGTCGAATGTAAGCCTCAAATCGTCTATTAGAGTTTTGACGTGTTTGGTCTTAACGACCACATCATCTATGTACGCCTCCACTATTTTGCCTATCTGGGTGGCCAGACATGTCTGAATCATGCGCTGATATGTTGCACCGACGTTTTTGAGTCCGAAGGGCGTTGTGTTGAAGCAGAATGGTCCGTACGGAGTAATGAATGCCGTTGCGGCCTGGTCTTTTTCCGCCATCTTGATTTGATGGTATCTGGAGTATGCGTCGAGGAAGCACAATGAATCGTGCCCTGCGGTGGCGTCGATGATTTGGTCGATGCGAGGGAGAGGGAAAGGGTCCTTTGGACAGGCCTTGTTAAGGTCTTTGAAATCGACACAAAGGCGCCAGGATTTGTCCTTTTTTTGTACCATTACCAGGTTGGCTAGCCAGTCCGGATGCTTTATATCTCTGATGAATCCGGCTTCTAAGAGTTTGGCTAGCTCCTCTCCCATTGCCTGTCTTTTGGGTTCGGAAAATCGCCGAAGAGCCTGTTTGACTGGCTTGAATCCTTTTAGGATATTTAGGCTGTGTTCTGCCAGCCTGCATGGGATTCCTGGCATGTCTGAAGGGTGCCAGGAAAAAATGTCCCAATTTTCCCGAAGGAATTCTCGTAGTGCGGCTTCTACATCAGGATTTAATTGTGCCCCAATGGAGGCCATCTTTGTAGGGTCCGTTGGATGGACCTGGAATTTGACTATTTCGTCTGCTAGTTTAAAAGAGGTGGACTTAGACCTCTTATCAAGTATCACATCGTCCCTATCCACTGTGGAGCGCAGCGCAGTGAGTTCCTCTGCCGCTAGGGCTTCGGATAATGCCTCTAGGGCCAGTGCGGCTGTCTTATTTTTAGCGTGGAGTGCTATATCTGGATCACTGACAAGAGTGATTATTCCATTGGGCCCAGGCATTTTGAGCTTCATGTACCAGTAATGGGGTATAGCTTGGAAGATTGTCAATGCCTAGCGCCCTAACAAGGCGTGATATCCGCTGCCGAATGGGGCCACTTGGAACGTGACCTCTTCGGACCTGTAATTGTCCGGCGAGCCGAACACTACGTCTAGTGTGATTTTTCCTGTGCAGCGTACTTCTCGACTAGGGATTATTCCTCTGAAGGTTGTGCTTCTTCGCTCAATGCGGCTCCAGTCAATTTCCATTTTTTGGAGGGTTTCCTCGTAGATGAGGTTTAATCCGCTGCCGCCATCCATGAGTACCTTGGTAAGACGAAAGCCGTCCACTATCGGACTAAGGACCAATGCGGCTGGTTCTCGAGTTGTTCGGAATTTAGGTTCGTCGCTGGCATTGAAGGTGATAGCCGTGTCGCTCCATGGATTTGTTGTTGCTACTTGGTAGACTTCGACGAGGCTGCGGATTGTTCATTTCTGCATGTTATTTGATGCGAAAGTCTCGAAGACTATTAACACCATACTGGTACTGTTGGGCTGGTTGCCCGGGGCTAGAAAGCCTTCGCCACTTTTGGCCACCTGCCATAGTATCCAACATGCTCGAAGGCTATGTGTTGGAGTGGCTCCCTCCGTACTATGGATTTTACAGGGTCCGTTGAGCCATCCCTCCAGTACGGTTTCGTGCCCTTTAGGGGTTTTTTGCTTTTTGGTTTTTAACCCAGGTGCTTGAGTATGACGCACCCTTTTATTTCGAACTAGGGTTGTATTCAGGGCCGGATTGTCCCAAAACCTGGTTTCGGTTTCCAAGGCACTCTCCATCGCACAGTATTTTTGTACTATGGTCGCCAGATCGGCGAAGCGTGTAACTTCACGACGACTTATGGCGTTCATGATTCCCTTGTCCGTGCAATTGTTGCAGAAAATTGAGATTGCGCTTTCCTCACGGCAGTCTTTTGTCCTGTCCATGACCAGGAGGAATCTGGCCCAGTAGTGATGTACTGTTTCATCGGGCTCTTGGTGTATTTGAGATAGATCGCTTATGTTTGGGTGGGCGGGCGGAATTAAATTCGGAACCCCGCCCGATCTGAGGCTCAAAGGCCGAGAAGTTTCCGGATTTGGAAGCTTGGATTGCTGGATGTTATCCAACAAATCTGGTCTGATGCCTGACTTTAGGTTCAGTACTTGATTGACATCTGTCCCTCCGCGGGAATCCGGCATGAAGGGATCGGGAATCCGGCCATAACTGGTCTTTAACATAGAGGAAGAGTCGCCGCGTTGTTCCTCTACCACGACAGCGTGCTGGGTAGCCTGGGGAGAGTTAATTTCTCTCAGATCGGTTTTAAGCCCAATCTGATCGTAGTCCGTGGCGACTCCCAGGGCGGCAATGCGATCCAAGAACTCATTTACGGAGGAGAGCTCCATCGGATCTAGCTGCTCAACGAATTCCGAGTTGACGTGAAGATCGCTTTTGATGACTCGAGAGGTCATTGTCGGAGCGGCGGCCGAACAGGCGGTCATAAGAAAACCGCCTAGCCGGATAGTTTGGCCGGGGGCCAAAGCTCCCTTGACGACAGCGCCATCTTTAAAGACGGGAAAAGGCATCCCTCCTGATTGCGACGGCACAGAGGAACTCTCAATGAAAGCACCAATGTCAGTGTCAAAACCGGCGGATCTCGGGTAGGGGGTCCCGAACTGTGCGTCTAGGTGGATGGTAACAGGAGACAAGGGACACGATGTTTTACCCAGGTTCGGGCCCTCTTGATGGAGGTAAAACCCTACGTCCTGCTTGATTGATATTGATGATGTGGGTATTACAAGAGTAGATCTACCACGAGATCAAGGAGGCTAAACCCTAGAAGCTAGCCTATGGTATGATTGTTGTTCGTCCTATGGACTAAAGCCATCCGGTTTATATAGACACCGGAGAGGGCTAGGGTTACATAGAGTCGGTTACAATGGTAGGAGATCTGCATATTCGTATCGCCAAGCTTGCCTTCCACGCCAAGGAAAGTCCCATCCGGACACGGGACGAAGTCTTCAATCTTGTATCTTCATAGTCTTGGAGTCCGGCCGATGACGATAGTTCGACTATCCGGACACCCCCTAGTCCAGGACTCCCTCAGTGGGAGTTGGGTTTCTCTGTGCTGGAGCAGTATCTATGAAAAATGGAGTTGGTTTATTATCTCCTGGCATTTGGATCTTTTGCAAAGACCTGGTTTGTAACCCTTCAGATTCTAACATAGCCGTCTTCCCCTTGCATGCCTTATATAGAAGAATGGTGATTCAGTTATAAAACATGCTATAGCAGAGATGGAATAGGTACTGAAGAATAGAAAGGCATGACATATTGACATGTATTCCCTTCATCCGGAAATAAATGGATGGGTCTAGGCGTATTTCAGTTCTAGATTCATCCAGTTTTATCCATTTCTGTGACATTTAATCCAGACAGAGGGAGTATGATGTAAGAGCTTGGGATACGACAGGACACCACAGTAAAGAAAAACACTGTAAAACCCATTGTAGAACCAAAGTATTCAAACCCACTGATATGAGATAGTACACTCATGCAGCTCAGGATGCAAAACTACCAGGCAGTTTTCCTTACAAAAATCAACATTGTGGCCTTTAATCATACATTTTGCTACAACTAAATTTAGATCAGATAAAGGTTGGATTCACGCCGATTAACAAAATACATGTTGATGTAAAAATATAGTGATATACAACAGGTACTTACATCTACATTGGAGCACAGAGAATTCCTGCAGGAATCTTTCCTCATAAACGATACCATTGCAGAAATTCTTCTATCTCTTAAGCTTATTTTCTAAAAGAGAGATGGGTAAGAAACATGTAGAAAATATGATCAGCATGCTATAAAATTTCATGATGCAAGGATACACACATGCTTCTTAGAATTGAGTTGACATCTTTTTGCTGGACTGGAGCGGACTAGTTCTTTGGCCACTAGAATCTGCTTATTATCAGTAGGAGTTGGTTTCTCTGTGCTGGAGCAGTATCTATAAAAACTAGAGTTGGTTTATTATCTCCTGGCGTTTGGATCTTTTGCAAAGGCCTTGTTTGTAACCCTTCAAATTCTAACATAGTCGTCTTCCCCTTGCATGCCTTGTATAGAAGAATGGTGCTTTAATTATAAAACATGCGACAGCAGAGAGATGGAATAGGTACTGAAGAATAGAAAGGCATGACATATTGGCATGTATTCCCTCCATCCGGAAAAAAATGGATGGGTCTAGGCGTATTTCAGTTCTAGATACATCCTTTTTTATCCATTTCGGCAACATGTAATCCGGACGGAGGGAGTATGGTGTAAGAGCTAGGGATACGACAGGACAACACAGCAAAAAAACACTAGTTGAATGTAAAACTATATGCTAGCGGAATACGTACAGAAATAACTAAGGCAACATACACGTGTATGATTGGGAAAATAAGATGGCATTGTGATGTCTACTACACAACCTTCTTCTTGTAGACGTTGTTGGGCCTGCAAGTGCACAGGTTTGTAGGACAGTAGCAAATTTCCCTCAAGTGGATGACCTAAGGTTTATCAATCCGTAGGAGGCGTAGGATGAAGATGGTCTCTCTCAAACAACCCTGCCACCAAATAACAAAGAGTCTCTTGTGTCCCCAACACACCCAATACAATGGTAAATTGTATAGGTGCACTAGTTCGGCGAAGAGATGGTGATACAAGTGCAATATGGATGGTAGATAAAGGTATTTGTAATCTGAAATTATAAAAACAGCAAGGTAGCAAGCGATAAAAGTGAGCGTAAACGGTATTGCAATGATAGGAAACAAGGCCTAGGGTTCATACTTTCACTAGTGCAAGTTCTCTCAACAATAATAACATAGATAGATCATATAACAATCCCTCAACATGCAATAAAGAGTCACTCCAAAGACACTAATAGCGGAGAACAAACAAAGAGATTATGGTAGGGTACGAAACCACCTCAAAGTTATTCTTTCGGATCAATCTATTCAAGAGTTCGTACTAGAATAACACCTTAACACACAAATCAACCAAAACCCTAATGTCACCTAGATACTCCATCGTCACCTCAAGTATCCGTGGGCATGATTATACGATATGCATCACACAATCTCAGATTCATCTATTCAATCAACACAAAGTACTTCAAAGAGTGCCCCAAAGTTTCTACCGGAGAGTCAAGAACGTGTGCCAACCCCTATGCATAGATTCATGGGCGGAACCCGCAAGTTGGTCACCAAAACATACATCAAGAGGCACATGATATCCCATTGTCACCACAGATAAGCACGACAAGACATACATCAAGTGTTCTCATGAAAGACTCAATCCGATAAGATAACTTCAAAGGGGAAACTCAATTCATCACAAGAGTGTAGAGGGGGAGAAACAACATAAGATCCAACTATGATAGCAAAGGTCGGGATACATCAAGAACGTGCCATAGAGGGAACACGAGAGAGAACACGAGAGAGAGATCAAGCACATAGCTACTGGTACATACCCTCAGCCCCGAGGGTGAACTACTCCCTCCTCGTCATGGAGAGCGTCGGGATGATGAAGATGGCCACCGGTGATGGATCCCCCCCTTCGGCAGGGTGCCGGGAAGGGCTCCCGAGAGGTTTTTGGTGGCTACAGAGGCTTGCGGCTGTGGAACTCCCGATCTATCTTCTGCGTGGAGGTTTTTAGGGTACGTGGGACTATATAGGCGAAAGAAGTCGGTCGGGAGGTGCTCGAGGGGTCCACGAGACAGGGGGGTGCGCCCAGTAGGGGGGGCCCTCCTATCTCATGGGCTCCTCGAGGATCTTCTAACTTCATCTCCAAGCCTCCGGGATGATAATCTTCCAAAAACTCACCATGCCGAAGGTTTCATTCCGTTTGGACTCCGTTTGATATTCCTTCTCTTCGAAATACTGAAACAGGCAATAAAACAGCAATATGGGCTGGGCCTCCGGTTAATAGGTTATTTCCAAAAGTAATATAAAAGTGTATAATCAAGCCCATAATCATTCAAAACAGATAATAAAGTAGCATGGAACAATCAAAAATTATAGATACGTTGGAGATGTATCAAGCATCCCCAAGCTTAATTCCTGCTCGTCCTCGAGTAGGTGAATGATAAAAACAGAATTTTTGATGTGGAATGCTACCTAGCATGATTCTCAATGTAATTTCTCTTTATTGTGGCATGAATGTTCAGATCCAAATGATTCAAGATAAAAGCTTATAAAACATAAAAATAATAATGCTTCAAAGCATACTAACAAATAATCATGTCCTATCAAAATAGCATAGCCAAAGAAAGCTTATCCCTACAAAATCATATAGTTAGGCCATGCTTCATTTTCATTACACAAAATACTCCCATCATGCACAACACCGATGACGAGCTGAGCAATTGTTTCATACTTTTTAATGCGCTTCAGCTTTTTCAACTCTTACGCAATACATGAGCGTAAGCCATGGACATAGCACTATGGTGGTAAATGGTGGTGGTTGTGAGGACAAAAAGAGGGAGAAGATAGTCTCACATCAACTAGGCGTATCAACCGGCTATGGAGATGCCCATCAATAGATATCAATGTGAGTGAGTAGGGATTGCCATGCAACGGATGCACTAGAGCTATAAATATATGAAAGCTCAACAAAAAGAAACTAAGTGGGTGTGCATCCAACTTGCTTGCTCACGAAGAACTAGGGCATTTTGAGGAAGCCCATCATTGGAATATACAAGCCAAGTTCTATAATGAAAAATTCCCACTAGTATATGAAAGTGACAACCTATGAGACTCTCTATCATGAAGATCATGGTGCTATTTTTGAAGCACAAGTGTGGAAAAAGAGATAGTAGCAATTGTCCCTTCTCTCTTCTTCTCTCTTTTTATTTTTTTCTCTTTCTCTTTTTATTTCTTTCTCTTATTTTTTTTCTTTTTGGTGGGCTTCTTTGGCCTCTTTTATTTTTATAAAGTCTGAAGTCTCATCCCGACTTGTGGGGGAATCATAGTCTTCATCATTCTTTCCTCACTGGGACAATGCTCTAATAATGAAGATCATCACACTTTTATTGATTTACAACTCAAAGCTAGAACAAGATATGACTCTATATGAATGCCTCTGGTGGTGTACCGGCATATGCAATGAATCAAGAGCGACATGTATGAAAATTATGAAGGTGGCCTTGCCACAAATACGATGTCAACTACATGATCACGCAAAAAGCAATATGACAATGATGGGACATGTCATAATAAATGGAACGGTGGAAAGTTGCATGGCAATATATCTCGGAATGGCTATGGAAATGCCATAATAGGTAGGTATTGTGGCTGTTTTGAGGAAGGTAAATAATGGGTTCATGATACCGGCGAAAGTTGCGCGGTAATAAGAGAGGCTAGCAAAGTGGAAGGATGAGTGTGCGTATATCCATGGACTCACATTAGTCATAAAGAACTCATATACTTATTGCAAAAGTCTAATTAGCCCTCGAAGCAAAGTACTACTACGCATGCCCCAAGAGGGATAGATTGGTAGGAAAAGACCATCGCTCGTCCCCAACTGCCACTCATAAGGAAGGCAATCAAAAGAGTACCTCATGCAACAAATTTGTCACACAACTTTTACCATACATGCATGCTACGGGTCTTGCCAACTTCAACAAAAGTATTTCTCAATTTCATAATTACCCACTAGCATGACTCTAACATTACTACCTTTATATCTCAAAACAATTATCAAGCAACAAATTGATCATAACATCCAATTCACTTCCTATGATAGTTTTCATTCAAATTACCATGTTGTTTAAGACTCTCAAAATAATATAAGTGAAGAGTGAGAATTCATTAATTTCTACAAAATAAAACCACCGCCGTGCTCTAAAAATATATAAGTGAAGTACTAGAGCAAACGACAAACTACTCCAAAAGATATAAGTGAAGATCAATGAGTAGCTAAATGATTATGCAACTATGCGAAGACTCTCTCTCAATAAAGAATTTCAGATCTTGGTATTGTATTCAATCAGAAAGAAAAACAAAATGAAATGACAATGCAAGGATAGCACAACTCATGTGAAGAAGCAAAAACTTAGGCTCAACCGATACTAACCGATAGTTGTTGAAGAAGAAAGGTGGGATGCCTATCAGGGCATCCCCAAGCTTAGATGCTTGAGAATTCTTGAAATATTATCTTGGGTTGCCTTGGGCATCCCCAAGCTTGAGCTTTCATGTCTCCTTAATTCCTCTCATAACATGGTTTCTCTTTTTATCAAAAGCTTCATTCACAACAAACTCAACAAGAACTCGTGAGATAGGTTAGTATAAACCAATGCAAAACCTTATCACTTTCTACTGTAACAAATCACTAAAATTATTATTCAACATTGCATACTAAATTCCTCTGCATATTTAATACTCCTATCCTCAAATAGAATCATTAAACAAGCAAACAGGTGCAGACAACGCAAACATAACAGCAACCTGCCTAAACGGTAAAGTCTGTAAAGAATGCAAGAGTAACAATACTTCCATGACTCCAAAAATTATGAACTGAAATTCCCACTGTAATAAATTTATCAGAGATTAATATGCAAAAATATTCAACATTATACAATTCTCTGACTTTTCTAGGAAATTTTTGCAACAGCGGTAAACTTTCTGTTTTCAAACAGCAACATGTATACTAGAAAAATAAGCATGGCAAAGGCTATCCTTGACTTTTTATTGAAACTATAGATGAAAAACATTAATCTAACTAACAGAAAGCAAATACTAACAAGATAAAATGACGCTCCAAGAAAAACACATATCATGTGGCGAATAAAAATATAGGTCCAAGTAAAGTTACCGATGAACGAAGACGAAAGAGGGGATGCCATCCGGGGCATCCCCAAGCTTAGGCTCTTGGTTGTCCTTGAATGTTACCTTGGGGTGACTTGGGCATCCCCAAGCTTAGGATCTTGACACTCCTTATTCCATAGTCCATCGAATCTTTACCCAAAACTTGAAAACTTCAACCACACAAAACTTAAAACAAAACTCGTAAGCTCCGTTAGTATAAGAAAATAAATCACCACTTAGGTACTGTAATGAACTCATTCTAAATTCATATTGGTGTTAAACCTACTGTATTCTAACTTCTCTATGGTTCATACCACTTAATACTAGCCATAGATTGATCAAAATAAGAAAACAACACATAGAAAACAGAATCTGTCAAAAACAGAACAGTCTGTAGTAATCTGTATCAAACGTATACCTCTGGAACCCCCAAAATTATGAAATAAATTTCTGGACCTGAGTAATTTGTCTATTAACCATCTGAAAAAATAATCAACCTAAAAGCACTCTCCAGTAAAAAATGGCAGCTATTCTCGTGAGTGCAAATGTTTCTGTTTTTTACAGCAAGATCACATAAACTTCACCCAAGTCTTCCCAAAGGTTCTACTTGGCACTTTATTGAAACAAAAGCTATAAAAATGATTACTTCAGTAGCATAATCATGTGGACACACAAAAACAGTAAGGATAAATATTGGGTTGTCTCCCAACAAGCGCTTTTCTTTAATGCCTTTCTAGCTAGGCATGATGATGACAATGATGCTCACATAAAAGATAAGAATTGAAATATAAAGAGAGCATCATGAAGCATATGACTAGCACATTTAAGTCTAACCCACTTCCTATGCATAGGGATTTTGTGAGAAAACAACTTATGGGAACAATAATCAACTAGCATAGGAAGGTAAAACAAGCATAACTTTAAGAATTTAAGCACATAGGGAGGAAACTTGATATTATTGAAATTCCTACAAGCATGTATTCCTCCCTCATAATAATTTTAAGTAGCATCATGAATGAATTCAACAATATAACCAGCGCCTAAAGCATTCTTTTCGTGATCTACAATCATAGAAAATTTATTACTCTCCACATAAGCAAAATTCTTCTCATACGGAATACTGAGAGTATCATAAAGACTTGAACACTAAAAATTGTTTCCATATTAAAAGAGTAATGTTCAGAAAAAGGGTAATCATAATCATGACAAGATTTTTAAATATAATCATCACTACTTTTTATAGCCTAAGTATCACTACAATAATCGTCATAAGTAGCAACTTCGTTCTCATCATAATCGATTGAAACCTCTCCCAAGATAGTGGAATCACTAAATAAAGTTCACACTCTTCCAAATCCACTTTCATATTCATCACAAATAGATTCAACATCCTCCAAAATACTGGGAACACTAGTTCCTAAAGTTGACACTCTTCCGAACCCACTTTCATCAATATAATCATCATAGGTAGGAGGCATGCTATCATCATAACAACTTTGCATATCAAAACTTGGGATGCTAAAAATATCATCTTCATTAAACGTAGCATCCCCAAGCTTGGGACAAACATTAATTTCAGCAAATATATTCTCAAATATTTCATACTCATCAAACATAGCTTCCCCAAGCTTGGGCCCTTTCATATCATAAGCATAATCACTCTCATCATTAAAAATATGGATAGCACCAATAATAAAGCAAATGTCATCATCACAATGAGTAGTAGGAGCAACATCATTTGGGAGGGATACCTTTTTACCTTTGCTGCCCCTTCTCTTCCTTTTCTTCTTCTAATTATGTGTGGGTTCAACCTTCTTTATTGATGGGATTGGTCGAATAGAAAGCTCCTCCTCGTTACCTGAATCGTCATAAGAAATAATAGGAGGAGGTTAGGAAGTCTCTTCCCTTTCATTAGTATTCTCTTCATCTTCTATTTGCTTTCTTTTCTTTAGATAATTGGCAATATAAGGATTTTCAATGCAATTCACCGCACAAAACATATAAATCTTTTCTAGATCAATATCAAGGAAATGCCTAAGATTAAATTCTGGAATAGGCTTAGTTAAACGTTTCAACTCTTCACAACCCAAAAGCAATCTAAGTTCATTGTAATGAGAAGGGGAGATCAAATCATCACAATTTTTGGACACGATCCGATCATGAAACAATTTGCATTGGAGGTGTAAATGATCTTGTTTATTGCAAAATTCATAATGGGAAAGATATCTTAAATTCTCCGCACTCTTATCTAGACTTTCTTGCAACCTCTTAGTTTCTAAATACTTATGCTTCTTGCAATATGTATCTTCTCTATTTGGTGTGTTCATGCAAACATGCACTCCACAAAAGTTGACATGCTCATAAGATATATTCTCATCATGACTAGAGAAATCATCATTAGTACTATGGATATTCAAGGAGTTTATAGTAACAACATTGCAATCATGCTCATCATTCAAAGATTTAGTACCAAGCATTTTAATGCATTCTTCTTCTAGCACTTGAGCACAATTTTCCTTTCCATCAAACTCACGAAAGATATTAAAAAGACGAAGCGTAAGAGACAAACTTAACTCCATTTTTTTGTAGTTTTCTTTTATAAACTAAACAAGTGATAAAAAAAGAAACAAAAAGATTCGATTGCAAGATCTAAAGATATACCTTCAAGCACTAACCTCCCCGGCAACGGCGCCAGAAAAGAGCTTGAAGTCTACTACACAACCTTCTTCTTGTAGACGTTGTTGGGCCTGCAAGTGCACAGGTT
Source organism: Triticum aestivum (assembly GCF_018294505.1). NCBI lineage: Eukaryota > Viridiplantae > Streptophyta > Magnoliopsida > Poales > Poaceae > Triticum > Triticum aestivum. The sequence goes on along the minus strand of NC_057813.1, from coordinate 479,314,654 downwards.
TGTAGGACAGTAGCAAATTTCCCTCAAGTGGATGACCTAAGGTTTATCAATCCGTAGGAGGCGTTGGATGAAGATGGTCTCTCTCAAACAACCCTGCAACCAAATAACAAAGAGTCTCTTGTGTCCCCAACACACCCAATACAATGGTAAATTGTATAGGTGCACTAGTTCGGCGAAGATATGGTGATACAAGTGCAATATGGATGGTAGATAAAGGTATTTGTAATCTGAAATTTCAAAAACAGCAAGGTAGCAAGCGATAAAAGTGAGCGTAAATGGTATTGCAATGATATGAAACAAGGCCTAGGGTTCATACTTTCACTAGTGCAAGTTCTCTCAACAATAATAACATAGATAGATCATATAACAATCCCTCAACATGCAACAAAGAGTCACTCCAAAGACACTAATAGCGGAGAACAAACAAAGAGATTATGGTAGGGTACAAAACCACCTCAAAGTTATTCTTTCGGATCAATCTATTCAAGAGTTCGTACTAGAATAACACCTTAACACACAAATCAACCAAAACCCTAATGTCACCTAGATACTCCATCGTCACCTCAAGTATCCGTGGGCTTGATTATACGATATGCATCACACAATCTCAGATTCATCTATTCAATCAACACAAAGTACTTCAAAGAGTGCCCCAAAGTTTCTACCGGAGAGTCAAGAACGTGTGCCAACCCCTATGCATAGATTCATGGGCGGAACCCGCGAGTTGGTCACCAAAACATACATCAAGAGGCACATGATATCCCATTGTCACCACAGATAAGCACGACAAGACATACATCAAGTGTTCTCATGAAAGACTCAATCCTATAAGATAACTTCAAAGGGGAAACTCAATTCATCACAAGAGTGTAGAGGGGGAGAAACAACATAAGATCCAACTATAATAGCAAAGCTCGGGATACCTCAAGATCGTGCCATAGAGGGAACACGAGAGAGAACACGAGAGAGAGAGAGAGAGATCAAACACATAGCTACTGGTACATACCCTCAGCCCCGAGGGTGAACTACTCCCTCCTCGTCATGGAGAGCGCCGGGATGATGAAGATGGCACCGGTGATGGATCCCCCCTCCGGCAGGGTGCCGGGAAGGGCTCCCGAGAGGTTTTTGGTGGCTACAGAGGCTTGCGGTGGCGGAACTCCCGATATATCTTCTCCGTGGAAGTTTTTAGGGTACGTGGGACTATATAGGCGAAAGAAGTCGGTCGGGAGGTGCTCGAGGGGTCCAAGAGACAGGGGGCGCGCCCAGTAGGGGGGGCGCCCTCCTATCTCGTGGGCTCCTCGAGGATCTTCTGACTTCATCTCCAAGCCTCCAGGATGATAATCATCCAAAAAATCACGATGCCGAAGGTTTCATTCCATTTGGACTCCGTTTGATATTCCTTTTCTTCGAATTTACTGAAACAAGCAATAAAACAACAATATGGGTTGGGCCTCCGGTTAATATGTTAGTCCCAAAAGTAATATAAAAGTGTATAATAAAGCCCATAATCATTCAAAACAGATAATAAAATAGCATGGAACAATCAAAAATTATTGATACGTTGGAGACGTATCACATTGCAACAGAGCACTAGAACATCACTTCAATGTAAAAAAACATGGTATGACAGACAGATGAAGTACATACTGATGAATAACAATGCATAAGATATTGAGAAGCATGATGTCCAAATTAAGCAGATGGCATTGCGATGGAGTAGAATGACAGTACTTGAATCTGAAAACATGTTATCATGAATGGAATAGGTACTGAAAAACAGGAAGGCATGACATATTTACATGCATGATCAGCATGCTAAGCACATGCCATTGCAACAGTGTAGATACACTCTAGGACATTATATGAATGTTGTACCCATATCACAGGCCAAGTTAGAGGAAGGACCTTGTGGGGGTGAAGAGGATTCATCATCTTTCTGCAAGTCTTTTGAAGAACTGCTTTTACATGTTCCATCAGATTGGGTATCATTGACATCAAGTTTATTGGCCTTTACATTGCTCCGTGAGGTTCTTGCGGATATATTAGTGTGTGCAATTATATCTGACATGCATGGAAGACAACTAGTAGTTAGATTTATGTAATGAGTGCCTGTAGGAGACGACATAAATAGTAGGACTGGGGTTAACTAGCAGCAACAGGTCTCATAAACTAAAGGGAGAACACAAATGAAAGATACAGAATATGTATCGTTTCTACTCGAGATTAATTAGATGGCACACAAAAGTATTAAAGAACAACATAGGTAATACTAGAAGTGGTATAATACTATAATCACCAGCCTGTGGGATAGCATTGGCTAATGGATGATAATTATGGAACATCGTTACCTAAAGAACAAGTATCTTAGCTGAACTATGGAACAACGTGAACTCCTAAACAAGACCCGTAAGAGATCAGCATGAATATACAGTGAAATGTGATGATCTATTTTCCATGCTTAGATGAATAACAACGCCATAAATGTTGCACACAAGTAAGATGAGGGTACAACCTATCTGGCTGCCATCCATAGGAGTGAGCATCATGTGCTAACTTCTCGATGGCCCTGCAGTTGTTGTGGCTGTCCATGTCGGGCACGCGCATTCGATGCAGGAAACTGTTGAGTGGGGACTATAGCTCCCTTCTGGTGTATGCTTCCCTTGTTAGAGCAGCGGCGGTGAGTCGGAAGACGGTGTGTCTGAAGATGCAGATAACGCATAATGTTAAGAATGACATATCTCTTTGATCTGAAGAAATACACTAAGAGATCAACAGCAAGGTAGGAGAGTGGTCACACGTCTGTTGACTGAAGACTAAATTTGGGTCACACGATTTTATTTTATTTTGGTACTGTCCGATCTACGCCGGATGGCTTGATGGCCGTCTTGTGCCTCCCGGCTGACACTGTTCGGAATCTTCCCCGAAGAGCCAGCGACCAATGGCAGAGCAGACTGCCTCCGTCGTCCGTGGCCCCGGCCAAAACCCCGCTCCCCGCCCCACCGCACTGCCGTCGTTGCGCCGCCCCCGGACCAATCCACAAAGACTCCCCGTCATCCAGATCCGGCGGCGGCAGTACCTTCAACCCACGCAACTCTAAAAAATAGCCATCTAAGTGTTGCTTCCGTGGCGAACTTGCAGCCCCGCACCCTTACGTTGGATACCAGCCAACTGGCAGCCTAGGAGCTCCGCTGCCTCGAGGGGTGCTGCTTCCCATTGGGAATCGATTGGCCCAGAATAAAAATTCAGACAACTGACGCCTAAATAAAGTGATTTGAGATGAGGGTGCGACCTATCTGGCGGCATGGTGAAGTAGGTAGGTCCCGCTGCCGAGTCGATGAGGTCGGCCCGGTTGCGGTGGCGACCGGCGGCAGGGAAAGAGCGATGTCGCGACGGTCGACGGCTACGCGGAAGCAGCACCAGGACTCTGGACGGATCCGAAGTTGGAGCCGCTCCGGCGCCGTGAACAATGGCAGGGGTGAATCGGCTCCGGTATGGTTCACACGGTCGTTATTGAGGCAGCACCAGCAGCACGGAGTAAGAGGCACACGGCCCAGTGCACGACGGCAAATGGACAGCGTCCCCGGCATTAGGGAGGAGGGCGGCTGTGAAATTGGTGCGGTGGGGGCGCCATGGAGGTGGGGCTGAGATTTCGTGGCTCGGGAGAAGGGAGCTTCCCGGGGAGAAGGTGATTTGGCACCCACGAGGTATGAATGGGGGCGGGCGGGGCGGGGGGGAATTGGGAGGGGAGTGGAACCATGTCTTACGGATGCATTTGTCTGAAATGTGAGGGGGAGTTACAGTTCTACCCTTGCCTATAGGCTTCTCGGCTTGGGTCTGTGTACTGATGGTCGGCGATAGTAGAGTAACTTTGCTTCTCCCCAAATAGTGGGCGGGAGCGATTTCGGGCGAGGAGGGCATGTTTTGAACTATAGTGGGCGCGAGCGATTTCGGGCGAGGAGAGCGTGTTTTGAAATAGTGGGCGCGAGCTATTTCGGGAGAGGAGAGCGTGTTTTGCCGACCATGGTTTATGAATTATTCGGCACATGCCATTTCGGCCGAGGAGAAGGCGCGCTTGGATGAAGTTGCGAACCTACCCTCGATGTACAACGGGCCAATTTAAGCGTGTCCCACATAGGACGGTAATTTCACGTCTCCCATTTATTTGCTCGGGCGAATTCCACCTAGCAGAGAGTATGTTTAACGATGTTCAAATTTTGGGAGAACGAGCATCCACGTCTACCTTACCAAGTCGATTCGAATCAAATTTTGAAATATTAGCTTGCCACTTCTTTTTTAGATGGAGAGATGATGCTCGGGAGTAATGTGTTTTTACATGCTCGTTGCTAGCGATTTACTATATGACAAATAGTTGACCCAGTCAAAAACATGAATCAAACCCAAAATGAAATATCTCGATTCAATGAAATAGCTTGTTCAGTAGGTCAAAATAGTGAACTAAATCCAAAATTGAACACCTCAATCGAGTAGCATGTTGTACAGTATTATAGTACTCCATGAACATGTTGAAAGTCAAATTAATGAACTTGTTTGATATACGCATATATCCGTTCATGTGTGGATTGCAGACAACATATTCTCCAATTTAAATATTTGAATGCAAGTTTATATCGAAACATGGTTTATATCAGTCTTTGATGCATAAAATGCGACCTCCCCCTCTCCTGGACTCCTGTTCTCTCTCTCTCTCTCTCGCCGACAATCTTCAATTCTGTCGCACGCATCCGACACAAAAACCTTGTTGCTCTCTCTCTCTTTCTCTCTCTCTCTCTCTCTCTCTCTCTCTCTCTCTCTCTCTGACAATCTTCAATTTTGT
>NC_057813.1:479301957-479309452 GCF_018294505.1 Triticum aestivum | reverse complement strand
CATATATACACCATCTATAGGTCTCTCTCGCACACTATGTATGATACTCTAGCTAGTCCAAGCTAGATATCTTGGGTGCACTCATCGTACGCACACAAATTCCTTGGCTCTTTGCCCGTAACTCTCTCACGCACCACTATGTCGTCTCGGAGCTCTTCCCCCCCTCTCTTAAACTCTCCATCCACCTGGGTCACACATACACATGCATATCTGACTCGCACTCGATAGGCCCATCTAAAACTCTATCTCTCTCCCTCGTTCTCTCTCCATCTCACACGCACACACACACACACACAATCTCATGCCCAGCTAGCCAAGTATGATGGTCTCTCACTCAATTGTAGGCACACGCAGTCCCCCCTATATGTATATGACTAGCTAATCTTAGTCTCCATCACAAACATGTGCATGGTATATCTTGATTTCTCTTGGGGCATCTTTCTATCGCGCATGCACTCCCTCGATCTCCCACCCATATAGTCCCCTCATGATCTCGAGGGGATCTCTCTATCACAAACACACCCTCTCTCCCTCCCCATGCGTCCATGCCATCCATGTGTCCCTCTCGACCTTTTTTCCTTGTTGGCCAGACCTCTATTGGACATGTGCTACAGGGGTGTCCCTCTCCGTTGCAAACAATCACACACTAGCTATCTTCGTGTATCTCCTCGCCTCGCTTTTCCATCTCGGAGATGCATGCGTGATATGTTCGCATAAGAAACGAAAAAACACACCCTCTCTCTAATTTATCGTTTGTTGTCACTTTCTCTTTCACACACATACTCTTTTTGCACACTTACTCATTCTCCTTCACACACACTTGATCTGTCTCGACTGAGGCACTCTGCTCGGTCCATAGCATATAGATTTATTGAAAAGTCAGACATCACAAAGTTTGACCATGTACGTGGAGAAAAAGAATTACATCTAGTACGGCAAACATATACCATTAGATTCACCATGAGATGTAGTTTTGTATGATGTATCTTTGGTATTGTAGATATAAATAACATTTGCGTAAACCTGATCAAAGTTTCCAAAGTTTGACTTCTAAAAAATTTACATGCACTGCATTATCGAGCGGATGGAATATCTCTTTCCCCCTCTCAGCTATCTGACGCACCACTCAGCCTTATCGGGGCTCCTCAATCTCTCTCAAACTTTATTGGTCAGTTTAGACCTGACCCTCATGCCTTGATGGCCGGTACTGCCTGGTGTGGATGTGAGATGTAAAATATTTATGCCTGGCCAGGCTTGTGTGGTGCTGAAGCGTTTGGTTCATGCCTGGGCCAGGCAAAGCATCAACGTCCCATCAATCAATCCATGCATCAATTATTTAATTATAATATCCATCCATGTTGCTGTTAGCCTCATGGCCGCACAAGCGTGCATGAAATCCAGCCACAACCCCAGGCCAGACAAAAGATGCTTAGGACGCAAGCCAAACTGGCTCCCTGGTTCACACATACACATGTCTCGCTCGCGATATACATATAGACCCATCCAACACTCTCCGCCCTTGTTCTCTCTCCATGTGACACGCACCCCCCTAAGTACTATAATCCCTCACTCCATCATAGGTGCAAGCACTCCCCCCCCCTCCTAAGTATGACTATCTCTTACTAGCCATCAGGAACACACGGATTGTCTCCTTCCATCCATACGTCTATCTCGATATCTCTCGGGGCATCTTCTATCGCGCACACACCTTGTCACTCGATCTCCCACCCATGTAGTCCCATCACGATCTCCAGGGTATCTCTCTATGACAAACATACACTCTCTCCTCCCCATGTCTGCATTTTCTCCATAATGTCTCTCTCGCCCTCTCTCCCTTGTTTGTCAGACCCCTCTTGGCCACGTGCTAGGGGTCTTGCTCTCTCGGTTCCAAACAACCACGCACTATCTCCTCACCTTGCCTCCATTGTTGAAGATGCATGTGTGATATGTTTGCATAAGACACGCACGCTTTTTCTCTACATTTATCGTGTGTTGTCCATGTCTCTTTCACACACGCACACACACTTTTTTCACTCACTCTCTCTCTCTCTCTCTCTCTCTCTTTCTCTCTCTCTCTAGTTAGGGACTCTGTCACATCCATAAGCATATGGATGTTTTGAAAAGTCAAACCTCAGAAAAGTTTGACCAGGTATATGTGGAGAAAAACATTTACATCTGGAACGATCATTAGATTCATAACAACATGTACTTACTTCATACTATCATTTATCTTTGGTATTGTAGATATAAGTAATTTCTTTATAAACTTGGTCAAAGTTTCAAAAATTTGACTTAAAAAATGTTGGAACTACATTATCGAACGGAGGGAGTAGCTCTTTCTCTCTCTCTGCTATCTCTCATGGGCCTCCCCTCTCAGTCGAACTCTCTATACCGATGGATTATACGCTCACTGTGTCAGCGTATAGCTTCGTATATTGTTTAGTTGACCAGTCAACCAATCCACGTGCTTCCTTGTCAGCTCGTGTTCTGTATCTTCGTGCGTTGGCCCATGTGGCAGTGGGTGAAAATAAGTAAACTAGAGGCCCATCTGACACGCGGTGAAGTAAACAAAGTTGAAACCACTCGGGGTAGCACCCTGCACGCTAGTAAATTGAGGGCGCGTTGAGGACAAACTTCTTACGTGCGAAGGACGCACTCGCGCACAATTCACCACAGCGCGGCGGCATGCACAGAAGGACACACTCGCGCACACCCAGCACACAACACACACCAGCACACGTGTACATCGGCGTCGCCACTGGTTGAGATGGACGGCAAGGCAGCTAACAAGCGGAGGCGGCTCAAGCCAAAACCGCATCCGGCGAGCCTGGACTTCATTAGCAGCCTCCCCGATGACATGCTGCTTGTCATCATCGGCCTCCTCCCCACAAAATCTACCGTGCGGACCGCCCTGCTCTCCCGGCGGTGGTGTCCCCTCTGGCGTTGTGTCCCCATCAACCTCACCGTCGACAGCTGCCTCTGCGACGGGGATTGCAAACGCATGGCCGAAGTCTCCAAGATCCTTTCATCGCACCCTGGGCCAGCCAGACGCCTTGACATCCGCATGTTCAGCACCAACTGCAAGGTCCAACCCAAGTTCAACGAGTGGTTCTTATCCCCCGCCCTAGATCAGCTCGAGGAGCTCAGCTTTGAAGCTGGACGATGTCGCTCTCTGCCGCCGTCCGTGCTCCGCCTCACGCCAATGCTGCACCGCACCAACTTCAGCTCCTGCTATCTTCCCCAGATTAATGCCGTGCCCGCCCTTATTCTCCCTCAACTCAAGCAGCTCGACCTCTTCGACGTTGTCATCTTGAAGAAGGCTATGGAGCACCTGCTCCGCAGCTGTACTACGCTCGAGTACCTTCGTCTTGAGCAGATCCACGGGTTCATTAGCCTCCACACCGCCTCGACGAATCTCCGATAGATTTATGTGTCTTGCTGGCCCCGCAACAAGACATCAATTGGGAAGAGATCACTCCAGCTGTTCCATGTTCTGGTCATTGAGAATGTGCCTTTCCTTGAGAGATCGCTTGTATCGGATCTAGAAGGCCAACAAAAATCAGGGTCATTAACGCGCCGAAATTGATAGCGTTGGTGTACTCGTCTGCCAAATTCTCCGAACTCTGCATTGGATCCGTAATCGTTCAGGTACATCACTCATCTTCTTCTCCCTCCTCTTGAAATTCACATTTTTAAATTTCTTCTTGATGTATTTACGACCGTCTTCCAGAAAATGATTCCCACAAGCTTGACCCAGTCCATGCGCACAGTGAAGATCTTAGCACTAAAATCTATCGGCCCCAATCTGGATAAAGTTGTTGGATTCCTTACATGCTTTCCGTGCACGGAGAAGCTACTCATCGAGGTGAAACTTCTTTCCTATAAGTAAACGGTGATCACAATGTAGCTCAATTTTTTCATAATTTTCCCAAATTACGATGACAAGTGTAGTGTTCAAAACTGCATCTACGCACTGCACCGAAAGAAATGTTTTTAGTATTTTTTTTCTCACGTGATCACCTGCATCGTTTTTATGTTGTACTACTATAGTAGCCTAGGCTAGTCATAGTGGAAAGTAACTTAGACTACTGTCGGCGTTCTGGGAATGGGGGTCCCCAGACTTGCCTGCCTGCGGCCTGTGGCGTGGCTCAAGGGGTGGCCCAGCACGACCCATCTTCATCAGCACGAGCTCAAGACCCTCGCGAGGGGCCAAGTCTCGCGGGGTGGACGACAGGAAGCTTCCTCAGGCACGGCCTCGTCAGGCTGGCTCACGAGGAGGCGGAGAGATCAAGGCGGGGTACCTCACGAGGTGCCCATGACGCAAGCCATGATGACCAACGGCGCCAGGCGGGCGCCAGCCCGCGCAGTGTCCTCTTTTCCTCTTTGGTGCAAAGGGAGCAAGCGCAGGCGAGGGCATCAAGCAAAGGCATCCGTTTCGGTGAAACAAGACCAAGACCGTCGCAACGGCAGGAAGGAAGTCATTGTGGAGCCCAAGCCGGCGTCACCACCAGAGCCTTTGACAGGCGAGGACCAACTTTAGTCAGGATAAGTGTATTAGATGTTCCCCTTCAAAATGGCCAATTGTTGGCGCCCTTCCTGCTCAATATTTGGGAAGAGGCCCAGGGCCTTTGCCTATAAATAGGACTAGCCACCCACAAGGTAGAGGCATCTGGAAAGCAGCAGAAAGAGCGACTGAACTCCCCCTAGCAGTTCATCGCACCAGCCAAGAACAGACCCTCGCGAGGCTGTTCTTCCTTGTATTGTTCATCATCAGCCCAAGAGGGAATCCACCACACCACAAACTAGAGTAGGGTATTACACCACAATGGTGGCCCGAACTAGTATAAACCCTCAAAAAAATGTTACCGCTGTTGACAGCTTGGACCCACTAGCTATATCTTCGCACGCAAGGAAGTGCCTCCTTATTACGCACAAAAAAATGAATACTCCCTCTGCTAGCTGGGACCCAGTATAGTGGGCCTACTAAGTTGACGGGGACGAAAGGCTTTGTCAACTTAGTCAATATGCACGATTCTAGCTCGACTGACCGTACGATGTCCATCCAACGGCCGTAGTGCTTCTTCAACCTCTGGTCTTCTTGCTCCAGCCGCCCAAAGCAGTGTCGGTCGTGCCGCCTGCTCCTGCCTCCCGTGGCCGGCTGTGCTGCCGCGGAGGCCTCACCACTCCCATACTACTCCCACCGCTGGCCAGGCCATCCCTCCACTCCACTCACCCACACCCCCTATTATTCTACGGCGACGGCAGCGCAGCCGAACCAGTGAACCCTCGTACTCCTCTCCGCGTGGGCATCCACTGCCATGCCTTCCCCGACTCTGCGTTGCCCCCTTCCTAAGCCTCGCCGTCGTCCACCGCCGTGGTGCTTTTGGCGCGGCGTGGTCAATGTGGTCAACGACCGAATTCCATCTGAAGAATACTGTACGTGGAGAGGTTGACAGCTGGGTCCACGGCAGCCGCAAGGAAGTGCCTCCTTATTACGCGGAAAATAATTATTCCTCCACCTGACAGCAGGGACCCACCGGACGGGCCACCTGTATTTCACGAAAAAAAACGTTTGCCCCTGACTGCGGGGACCCACCTGACGGGCCACCGTATTTCACGAAAAAAAATGTTCCCTCTGCTGTCAGCTCGGACCCACCGGAAGTGCCTCCTTATTACACACAAAAAATGAATACCCCCCTGCTAGTTGGGACCCGCCTTGGTGGGAGGCTGACTTGTGGGCCTACTAAGTTGAAGGGGACAGAGGGTTTTGTCAACTTAGTCAATATAAATGATTCTAGCTCCAGTGACCATATGATGTCCATCCAACGGTCGTAGTACTTCTTTAACCTCTGGCCTTCTTGCTCCAGCTGCCCAAAGCAGCGCCAGTCGTGCCGCATGCTCCTGCCTCCCGTGGCCGGATGTGCTGCCGTGGAGGCCTCACTGCCCCCTACTATTCCCACAGTTGGCCAGGCCCTGCGGCGACGACAGCCTCACACCATAGCCGAACCAGTGAACCCTCGTACTCCTCTCCGCGCGGGCTTCCACTGGCTGTCTTCCCCGGCTCCCCGTTGTCCCCTTCCTAGGCCTCGCCGTCGTCCACTGCCCTGGTGCTCTCGGCGCGGCGTGGTCAACATGGTCAAGGAACAACTTCCATCAGACGTGGACTGTACGTGGAGAGGCTGACAACTGGGTCCACGGCCGCAGCAAGGAAGTGCCTCCTTATTACACGAAAAATAATTATTCCTCCACCTGACAGCGGGGACCCACCGGACGGGCCAGCGTATTTCATGAAAAAAACATTTCCCCTGACTGCTGGGACCCACGAGCTACATCTTCGCACGCAAGGAAGTGCGTCCGGGCAAAAAAAGATTAGCCCTCTGACTGCTGGGACCCACCAGCTACATCTTCGCACGCAAGGAAGTGCCTGACAGTCGGGACCCATCTGGTCGAAGCATACGTAGCGTTGTCATTCTGGTCGCGAACGTGTACGTACATACTGGTGGATGTAGAGGCGCGCACGTGTCGTAGTAGAGGCGCTCTCGTGTTGTACTAGAGGCGCGCACGTAGTGTGTACACGTACGTACACTGGCCAGTGCGCAAGAAAGAAAATACGGCCACGTATGTATACATACGGGCGGGGTCTCGAACGCCTACTAGCGCATATATATGTACGGCCAGGGCTCGTGTACATGGCTGGGTCGGAACAGAGAAACAACGTCGTCGTCGTGTTCATGGGGAGCCAACCGGATGGGTCAGAACGAAATGCATCGTCGTGTTCATCGGGAGGGCTTAGACGGAACAGGCGATGGAAACGAGGCCTGACATACCATAGAACGGAGGAAATGGCCTTGTGTTCGACCGGCCATGTTCGAAACGGGATCATGTTCACGAGAGGGGTGTGGCGTACCGCAAAATGGAGGAAACGGACCTCCTACGGTCGAAACGGGGGTCCTGTTGATCGGGAGGGGTGTGGCGTACCGCAAAACTAACGAAACGGACCTCCTACAGTTGAAACGGGGGTCCTGTTGATCGGGAGGGGTGTGGCGGACCGCAAAACGGATGAAACGGACTTGTGTTGGAGCGCTACGGTCGAAACGGGGGTCCTGTTCATCGGTGGGTGTGGCGTACCGCAAAATGGGACTCCACGGGATACTGTTCATCTCCACCGTCGACCTCCTCTAGCCTCCAGGGGCTACCGTCGACCTCCTCTAGCCTCCACGGGCTCCTATTCATCCAGCCTCCACCGTGCGCTACTCCGCCGGCTACTGTTCAACCACCCCTCCACGGGCACCCCTCCACCGTCTACTGTTCATCCAGCCCTCCACACCACGGGGTCCTGTTCATCCACCCCTCCACGGGCACCCCTCCATCGTCTACTGTTCATCCAGCCCTCCACACCACGGGGTCCTGTTCAACCAGCCCTCCACCGTCTACTGTTCATCCAGCCCTCCACACCACGGGGTCCTGCTCATCCGGAGGCAACGCCACAGCTCAC
>NC_057813.1:478982083-478983565 GCF_018294505.1 Triticum aestivum | reverse complement strand
CCCCCTCACGCCTCGTGTCCCCTCGCTCCTCTTCCTCCCTCGCTGCTCCCTCTCTCTTCCCCGAACGCTCTTCCCCCTCTCTGTTTTCCTCCCCGAACGGAGCCGCCGTCGCCGCCGCTCGCCACCACCGCGGCCACAGGGCCTCCCTCGCTCCCCCAACTAGCCCACCAGCTCCGCCACTCCATCCTCACCCTCCCCGCCATCTCACGCGACCGGAGAAGCCCCGAGGCGCCGCCCCGCCGTTCTTCCCCTCTTCGGACCCGCCGGTAGCCGTCGACGAATTCGTCGGCTCCGGGCCGTCCCCGACCTCGCCGAGCATTCCATCGCCATCGCTGTGAGCCCCCGCACCGAACCCCCCTCTCCCTGATGCCGATTCTTTCCTCTAACCACGGGCTCCGCCGAGCCCGAGAGCTCGTCGCCGCCGGCCACGAGGTCGCCGCGGCTAGAGGCCCCGCACGTCGCGTCCGAGCACGCTGTCGTCCTCGTCGCGTTCCCGGGAACCCAGAGCACCTACCCACTCCTCCCCCCGTGCCCCAAAACACCGTGTCCGAGCGTGCCCGAGCTCCGGCCGCCGCATAGCTCGCCGCCGGCGTCGATTCCGACCGCCCCGAGCTCAAGTCCCTCCACCAAGAGCCTCAGCCCATCCCCAGCTCCCCGTAGGTACCCTCCCCGACCCTTTTGGTGGCCGGAACAACGAATTGCACTTGCGCCGCCGCGTCAGGCTCGCCGGCGGCTAAACGCCGGCGCCCGCTGACCCGCTGACCGGCGTGGGTTGACCCACTGCCCGGTTTGACCCCCCTCTCCCCACTGACATGCGGGCCCCGCCCGGCTAACTAATCCAGTTTAGATTTAAACTAATTTAACTTAACCTAGGTTAGTGCTAATTAACTAGGTTAGATTAGATAGTCACTGACGTGTGGCCCCCACACGTCAGGTTTGACCTAGGGCGCCCTGTTGACCTGCTGACGTCAAGGTGATGACATGCTGACGCCATAATTCATTTTCTGGAATTATTTTAATTCTAAATAATCAGAAAATTCCAGAAAATTATAAAAAACTTCTAAAAATCATAGAAATTCAACCGTAACTCCAAATTAAATAATTTATATATGAAAAATTATCAGAAAAATTCAAGGAATCCATCTGTACCATTTTCATGCATGTTAGAACAACTTATCACTACTGTTTAGGGCAATGAAGTGAATGGCATTTGAATAATCACATATGGAGTTTGAATTTGAATTTTATATTCAAACCAACTTCATTTAATCTGTTGCTAGTTGCATTAGCTCAAACACATTCATTTTGCCATGTCATGATCATGCATCATATTGTGCATTGCATTGATTGTGTTCCTTTCTGTGTTGCCGGTATTTGTCCCCTCTCGATAGACGTGATACCGATGATGTGATCGTTGACACTGATGAAGACTCAATGTTATCTTCAGAAGTGCCAGGCAAGCAAAACCCCCTTGTTCATTCC
>NC_057813.1:478975527-478981357 GCF_018294505.1 Triticum aestivum | reverse complement strand
TAGTTTAGGATAGCCACCGAGTCAAAGCTGGCTTGCTGCAGTTAAACCCCACCATCCCCTTTGTTGATAATGAAGCATATGTAGTTAGTTCTGATGTAAGTCTTGCTGGGTACATTTGTACTCACGTTTGCCTATTTTATGTTTTGCAGAGAGACTTTAGTCTCGCTGGTAGTTCCGCGTGGACTTCGACGTTTAGCTTGTTACCTCAGCTACGATCTTGTGCCCCCGGCAGGATCTGGTAGATAGTCAGGCTTCTCAGCCTTTTCCATTCATAGATGTCTGTACTCAGACATGATAGCTTCCGCTTGTGCTTTGACTTGTATGCTCTGAGTGTTGGGTCATGAGACCCATGTTTGTAATATCTCGCTCCTCGGAGCCTATTGAATAAACTACTTGAGTAGTAGAGTCATTTTGTGATGCCATGTTGTATTGCACATATCGAGCATATTGTGTGTATGTTATTGAAATGCTTGGTATGTGTGGGATCTGACCATCTAGTTGTTTATCTTTAGTAGCCTCTCTTACCGGGAAATGTCTCCTAGTGTTTCCACTGAGCCATGGTAGCTTGCTACTGCTCCGGAACACTTAGGCTGGCCGGCATGTGTCCTTCTTCGTTCCTGTGTCTGTCCCTTCGGGGAAATGTCACGCGATGATTACCGGAGTCCTGTTAGCCCGCTACAGCCCGGTTCACCGGAGTCCTGCTAGCCCAGTGCTACAGCCTGGATTCACTCGCTGATGACCGACACGTTCGATGCTGGGTCATGGATGCCTGTCCCTGTAAGTCTGTGCCACTTTGGGTTTACGACTAGCCATGTCAGCCCGGGCTCCTTATCATATGGGTGCTAGCGACACTATCATATACGTGTGCCAAAAGACGCAAACGGTCCCGGGCAAAGGTAAGGCGACACCCGTGGGAATACCGTGCGTGAGGCCGCAAAGTGATATGAGGTGTTACATGCTAGACCTATGTGGCATCGAGTCGGGGTCCTGACAGCGTTGGTATCAGAGCCTGACTGCCTGTAGGTTACCAAGCCAAACTGGTCGAAGTTGAGTCTAGAAATTCTTTAGTTATATAAGGGAATTGATTGTGGGATGGAACGTAAGGCTCTTTTTACTCCTTATACCTCATGGCCTTCTGATCTGAGTCATCATCTTCTCTTCTACGGGGATTAAGAACTAGGCTATCTCTTCTTTCTATCAGGATCACGTGTTACTAATCCGTAGACTTATAAGATTGTTGGATTAAGCCTCGTTTCAGTTCCTAGTACTTCTATATGTTAACTGTTGATCTCGAGACCTTGATATTGTGCTTCTGAGTGGTTATGCCACCATTTTTGTGAATGTCTCAAATCTTTTCTGAGCATTTACAGCCGTTATGCTGTCCGAGTCATTCCAGGTTTCTAAATAGTCTGATGCATTTGCAAAATCCTTTCCCTCTGGTTTCGATGTTCCTTTATGCCAGCTCAATCACACTAATTGTTGAGTTGAGGTATTCTATTGCCTTGACATTATGTTGGAGTTACTATTATGACCCTAGGTGTCTCAGGGGATCATCTAGTAGTCTAGCCATGATTTATGTTCCAGTGTGATGACTCTGGCCGTCATTATCGAAAGCATCCCGTGATGCCATTTAGTAGTAGGTATTCTATCCCTGGGTTTTGAACCCGAGATTCACCCTACTTGCTTCATGTTGATATTTTTGCTCGTTCCTTTAGGATATTAGCAACCTTTGCGATAGTCCTTGAAGTCCGTGGTATCTTCTTCTTCCAAATACCATGAACTACTTATGGCAGAAGTTCCTCGTTGAACTGAAATATCACAACAGGATTATTTTTGATGAGTTCTCCATTATATATTGTGGCTCTGCCAGTTCTACCTTTCTGCTTGGGTTATCCGGAAGAAATATGTTGAATTCGTTCGACATGCTAAACCATGCATCCACAACTCAGAAAATTGTATGTTCCTTTGAGTTGTCCCTCTTTATTTGTCTTCTGACCCCCGTCTATCAATTGATAGTCAAGATTATGTGTGCATTCGTTCATCGATGCCTATTACTCTTGTGGTCCGTCAAGCCATTCCATTCAGAATGACTAGGAGAAACAAACTCCAGTACCTCTTCCATATCCAGGATTGGGTCAAAGAAGTTGTGCTCCGCAGATCAAATGCCAATCCAGCTTTTGCTCTGTTCTACCTTGGAGTATTACCATCTTTTATATCGGGATTGTTATAGGAATTGCACCCCATCCTATGAACTCTTGGTACAGTGATACTTCTTGCCATCATTGTTCATTCCTCGGTTCCTGTGTTATTGTAACCGGAATGTCGACAAGTGAATCATGATGTGTGAAATCAATACTCCAAGCAACTACGTTGCTTGGTAGTTAAATGGACAATAACGTCATCCTTAGCGAGTTGACTATTGAATCATCACCCTAAGGTTGATTGTGCTACCTAGTCCATTTTCCTGGTGCACTCCTCGATTGATGAGATAGGATTTGCTAAGTCCTCGCTCATTTGATCATATCATCTTGCCCTGAAAAGCAAGATTGTTCTCGAGCTTAGTAACATATCGGTGGTTCGTGATTTTCCGAAGATCTTCTCGGAAGTACTACCAGGTTGTCACCTGACCGCCATGTTGAGCTCGTGATCAAGTTGGGTTATTGTAAACCACCCTTTCTCCAAGAATCCGTGTTGGATACCCCTGAGCTAGTTGGTTAAGCTAAACGACAACTTGGAGAGTTGGAAGATAAAAGCTTGCCTGACTTAGTTCGTTCCAAAGGGATATTCTTGTGTAGTGTGTGTTGAAGAAAGATGATATCTTCATCGATTGGTCCTTGTGATCAGTTGCTGGACCTATCGTCTCATCAATCCTTTGATTTGAGTGTGGGCTATCGTCAAATCAAATCAGAACCAACGATGTTCGTAATGTTGTCTTACTCGTGGTTGATCCCTCGAGCATACACCATTATATCTTTTGGGTCTGACCAATGCTATCCCTTGTTCACTTAACTATGAAATTCCTTTTAAAAGGAAACCCCTTTATCCTTTGCATGACCTGTCATTCCACAGTAAATAGATGAAACCCACTAGCATGGGTAGGAGTTGTTTGAGCCCTGTTGTGCCTACTCATTCATGTTTGTTTGTCATGCCTGCTACTGCTTAGAGTTGAGTCAGGTCTGATTCATCGGGGATGAATCAGAGGCGTGTGAACATGTCCTACTGTGTGTGAGCTAAGTGTGTGAACACGATTTGGTAAAGGTAGCGGTGAGAGGCCATGTAGGAGTACATGGTGGGTTGTCTCATTGCAGCCGTCCTCAGGAACTGAGTTCTGTGTTTGTGATCCATGATTCAGCTACTACCACGCATTGGGCCCGAAACCAATGGACCCTCTCGGCTTCTTGATCACCCTTGTCCTCTGTCCAGGAGTTGCAAGTAGTTTCTGGTGTTTGTAGTATGCTAGAGGCCGTGGGCAGCGCTGACCGTAGGGGTGGGCTGTGATGCGGTAGGCACGTGGCACGGTGTACCGGGCGCCCGTTTGGTGTCTCGGGAACCCTGTTCACATCGTTTGGGGCTGTGAGCGAAACTCCGGCCGGATCTCCTCATGGATGGAACCCGAATAGGCGATAAACCTGGACTAGAGACTTAGGTGATTAGGTAGGTCGTGGCCGACACCCACGTTGGGCTTCCGCTTGAAGGTTGCCGAGTACATGTCGTGTAAACGGCGGTAAGTGGTGAGAGCGTGTGTGAAGAAGTACACCCCTGCAGGGTTAACCTAATCTATTCGAATAGCCGTGTCCGCGGAAAAGGACTTCTGGGTTGCTTATATCAGTTCATAGACAAGTGAAAGTGGATACCCTAAAATACGCAAGATAAGCGTGAGTGCTATGGATGGCATTCTCGTAGGGAGACGGGAGCGGATCCATAGTGGTGTATTGATATGGTGAATATGTGGACTCGTGTGCGCCACCTCAAAAGAGTTGCTTGCAGTCGTAGTTTAGGATAGCCACCGAGTCAAAGCTGGCTTGCTGCAGTCAAACTCCACCATCCCCTTTGTTGATAATGATGCATATGTAGATAGATCTGATGTAAGTCTTGCTGGGTACATTTATACTCACGTTTGCCTATTTTATGTTTTGCAGAGAGACTTCAGTCTCACTAGTAGTTCCGCTTGGACTTCGACGTTTAGCTTGATACCTCAGCTATGATCTTGTGCCCTTGGCAGGATCTGATAGATAGTCAGGCTTCTCCGCCTTTTTCATTTATAGATGTCTGTACTCAGACATGATAGCTTCCGTTTGTGCTTTGACTTGTATGCTCTGATTGTTGGGTCGTGAGACCCATGTTTGTAATATCTCGCTCCTCGGAGCCTATTGAATAAACTACTTGAGTCGTAGAGTCATTTTGTGATGCCATGTTGTATTGCACATATCGAGCATATTGTGTGTATGTTATTGAAATGCTTGGTATGTGTGGGATCTGACCATCTAGTTGTTTATCTTTAGTAGCCTCTCTTACCGGGAAATGTCTCCTAGTGTTCCACTGAGCCATGGTAGCTTGCTACTGCTCCGGAACACTTAGGCTGGCCGGCATGTGTCCTTCTTCGTTCCTGTGTCTGTCCCTTCGGGGAAATGTCACGCTTTGAGTACCGGAGTCCTGTTAGCCCGCTACAGCCCGGTTTACCGGAGTCCTGCTAGCCCAGTGCTACAGCCCGGACCCACTTGCTGATGACCGACACGTTCGATGCTGGGTCATGGATGCCTGTCCCTGTAAGTCTGTGCCACTTTGGGTTTACGACTAGCCATGTCAGCCCGGGCTCCTTATCATATGGATGCTAGCGACACTGTCATATACGTGTGCCAAAAGGCGCAAACGGTCCCGGGCAAAGGTAAGGCGACACCCGTGGGGATACCGTGCGTGAGGCCGCAAAGTAATATGAGGTGTTACCGGCTAGATCGATGTGACATCGAGTCGGGGACCTGACAGGCGGCGTCGCGTCGTCGCCCAGCTGCGCTCGCTTCGCCGGCAGGGGGCACCACCAACAACAACAGCGCCACGGGTACCACATGTTGAGTCCGGGCACGTTCGTCCTCGCCGGCCGATCGTGATCACCATGCACGTGCTTGCTCTTCGCCAACGACGGTCTAAGTCGACCGTGGTAAGAAACCTTCTGCGGTCCATCGTTGTAATCTTCTTTTTCTTCCTCTTTTTCTTTACGTGTAAGTTGTTGATGTCGAATGCATGTAGAAGTTAATTCTTCATCGCCTGCTTGATGGATTGCTAGCTTAGGGTGTTGATGTGATAAGTTCATAAGTTGCCAACGTTTCTTGGTCCATCAGTTAGTGTGCATTTCGCGTGTTCTCCATGTGAATCAGATATGTATATGGTGCTCATTGTAAACTATGGACAGAAGATGCTTCTTTTTTGTTCTGGACGAAGTGGAAACGAGATCCACCTAAGAGCACTCCGGAACCGTGATCCAAATCTTTTTCTGGGCAACTGTTTTGTGAACCTGTTATAGGCTAAGGATGCTCAGAGCGGGAGTAACATAAATAATAACATGCATGACTCATAAGCACAAAATATAATGTGACAAGTAATGAAAAAAGATGCAAATAAAGTAACATAACATGTCACCATCACATAACGGTCCTCAATATAAAATGATTCTATAAAGTAATAATCAAAGCTTTATATAAATATTTGCATGTTATTAATCTATAAGTTTTTCTCACTATGCATGACAAGGTATAAACTATTCTCCAAGTCCAAACGATCCAACTCGTGAGTCACTTGCGCCCACAACCAGCACTAAAAAAAAAGCATTCAGCTA
>NC_057813.1:478971648-478975230 GCF_018294505.1 Triticum aestivum | reverse complement strand
CAGTCCTAATTCGCAAAAAATAAAAATGTGTCGTGACCCTAAGCCTGTGATGTCAACACACACAATTATTGTCATTATAGTAAAAATACACAATATATAAATATAAGCATGACATAGGCTACCGTCCCAAAATAGAGAAATGTCACCATCCAAAATAAAGAAATCACTACTGGAATTTTCACGTACGCAGGGTGTAATGCTCTTCGCCGAGTGCTAAAACACGAAGCTTTGCCGAGTGTCACTCTCGGCAAACCCACCTTCACGGCAAACTACACTCTTTGCCGTCACTGCCTCACGGCAAAGAGGCACCGCACGGCAAACCCTCCAGACGCCGAGAGCCGCTCACGGCAAAGAGTAGCCACGTGGCATGCCCGTCCGTAACAGACGGCTCCGTCAGTTACTGTCTACTTTCCCGAGGGTGGCTCTCGCCAAAGCACATGCAACATCCTTTTTTCGTGTGTGTGCGTTCTTTCTAACTGACATGTGGTCCCACTGGTCACATTTATCAGTAAAAAAATGACGATATGCTTGCCGAGAGTGGCTCTCGGCAATCCTTCATGGGAGCTGACAGTTTACATAGCTTTGCCGAGAGCTAGGCTCGGCAATGCTCTCCTTCTTTTCCGAGAGCTTCTCTCGGAAAAGTTGTGGCACAACAGTAGTGTCCCAGACGACCATATTTCCGAGAGTTGCTCTCGGTAGTCTGCCTTTTTCCGAGTGTAGCTCTCAAAAATCTTTCCCATCCATTCTGCTGTCAATCTATTTCTTTTCTGATCCCTGCAGATAAAAACCACTACAGTGCATTTTGAGCTAGTCCACACATATATAGGCATAATTTGATCATATATAGGCATAATTTGATCTAGTCCACATATATATGCATAATTAGGGATAGTCCACATATTATCACACACAAGTCGAATGTATTATCCTAGTAGACATCACACACAAGTCGCAAATTCATACATATTGTCACTACTTGCAAAACACGTGCACGTCACAATAGAAGTACACTTGTTCATATATAGATCATCTTGAGGAGGAGAGGCCATCGGGTTAACATTTCGGAGGAGGAGGAGGGGCATCACTTGCACTGCTTCGAGATTGCATAAGAACCTATAAGAGTAGAGTCACGTGAGGGTGGTTCATCCCTATGTAATGAATCTTCTACTCTAGTTTAGATAATGTTCTACCTGTAGTTGATCCTCAAGCATCTTCAACCTATTGTTAGTGTCTGCCCATTCCTTTTCTCTGGACTCCTCCTCAGCCTTCCGCCTTTGCTCCTCTTCAACAGCCCGCTGCGCCATTAAATCCTGTAACATGGCATTAGGCTCATATAGGTTGGAACGGTGCTATTTCGAGGCATGGACATAAATAAAAGGTTAGGATGCTAACCTTGAGACGCGCTATCTCACGTGATGCGGCGGTTGGGCGACTCCGTATGGACGGAGTTGAGCTGGTGCTCGATGCGCGTATCTCGTGCAGCTTGCGGTGCCCGAAGGTGGCGATCGCCCTGTTGCAAAGGAGGTGGCAGCCATGGCCCTTCCCCTCGCCAGCAATGATGAGAAGCTCAGGGTCAAGGGGCTTGGACATAGGTTCGGCTTCCTCCCCGTGCACCTCCTAGAAGACCTCTTTGAAGGTCCCCCACTTCTCCTCCGCCGACTCGCTGCAGAACTCGGCGCCATCCTTCCCCTTGTGGCCTTCTTTCCAGGCTTCCAGGATGTGGACCGGTCGACCAACCTTCACCTCCTGCAAAATTAACCATCAAGTTGAATGAACCAAGATGCACCGTGCGAAAAAGTTAACATCTTAATCCACATACCATGTGTTGCTTGAGAGCGGTTAGGTTCCGGCTCCCCTGGACATGAGCCGGCCCTGGCATTTTGGCTCGTTCGTTTCCCTTCTCCACATGCTATGCCTGCCATGCTGGGTCACACTACATGTCAACCAGGGCCTCCCAACAATCGTCCTTCATCCAGGGTTCCTTCACCTAGTCAGAAAAAATCGAATAATTGAGGAACAAGAGGGATGAATCAAAGTACTAGCAACCGATGTAGTCACTTACCACTGACAGGTATTCTTCTCGCGACAAGTTGGTCTGACAAGTAGTCTTCCTTGTCATCTTCTCTCCCTTCGAGTCCAGCTATCGACACTGCATCACGGCTTTGTACCGCAGTGTGTGCTTGGTGTCAGAGAGTATCTTTCGGGCAGACTTCACGATGCCTTTGATCGCCTTATGCTTCTCACCATCCACGCAAGCAAATGTTTGCTACAAGAAAGCATATGGCATCTTCTCACCATCCACGCAAGCAAGGATTTGGATATGAAAAGATACGGTGGTCGGAGCTAAGATACTTACAAAAAAGCATTGATGACCCGAGTGGCCATGGTGACATCGTGCTCATCCTTGTTGTGTACGTAATGCTCCCAGGTTAAACCTGGCGACGGCAGATCGTCATCACCCAGCTTGGACAATCCAGGGAAGTGCTTCCTCAAGAGGAAGCCGATGACGTGGTTCGGCGGGCGTGCCCCCTTTGGTTGTGTCGGGATAAATTCCCACTGACTGCATGATATAAAAGACAAGCATATGTGAGTGTCAATGCTGTGGCATCCAAAATATGATGCAAATGAAATGCTTGCTTACCCCTCTCCTGTCGGGCAAATGACAGGACGGTTGCTGGCAGTAGTTGGTTCCGGGACCTTCCTCGGACCATGCCCGGATTTCTTCCTCTTGGAAATGTTGCTCGAGGTAGACCCCGAGCCGTCCGAGGCCTCCATGTCGCCCGACTCAGTGGCGAGCGGATCTAGGTCCACTCCGACATCGCCATCCGATGATGACGATGCCTCGGTTGTGGCCTGATGGGAGGCGGACGACTCGGCCCTACCAATCGGGACTCTCCGGTACTTATTACGAGTGCTCTCATCAGAATCTGAAAAACAAAATATATATGGTTACTCTCAGTTCCAAAGCAGAATATGAAACGAAAGGGGTTGCCCCCCTGCCCCAACTTTTTATTAAAAAAGCAAAGGCAACCAAAGATCAGAGTTCACCACTGACAAGGAAATAAGCACAAGTATATAGTTTCATTGATCTACTCTAGTATTTATCTAAAAAAAGCTCTCCAATCAGGCATATTCTACATACCTGAGGGCATTATGCATATCTAAGGAATAGCAATATGCATCGGGCATATTCTACATATCTAAAAAAGCACTCCAATCAACCAATAGGACATGAATCTACTACTCTAGGCATTACTAAACAGGACCATCTTCATCTACTAAATAGGACCATCTTCATCTACTACTTTTAATCACATTTGTTCATATTTCATACATTTGTGGAAAATATTCTACATACATGAGGGCATCTCTAGCTGCCGCGCTACCGGAGAAGCTCTGCTGCGGCGGCCGTCCTTGGGCCGCATCGAAGAATCGCCACGCCGGTTGCCGGCCATGAAGCTTGGGGGAGGTGGCCGCAGTTGGGGATGGTGGAGGAGGGGGTGGCGGTGGCCGCAGTGGGGAGCGGTGGAGGAGGGGTGGCGGCCGCAATTGGTGGCGGTGGAGGGCAGTGGAGGAGGGGAT
>NC_057813.1:478969086-478971330 GCF_018294505.1 Triticum aestivum | reverse complement strand
CGGCCGCAGGGGGTGGCGGTGGAGAAGGGGGCGGCGGTGGAGGAGGTGGCGGCAGTGGAGGAGGGGCGGCGACGGCCGCAGGGGGTGGTGGCGGCGGCGGCGGTGGTGATTTCGGCGTCGTCGGCGGCGGTGGAAAGAGACGAGAGGTGAGTGAAGATACAAACGAAAGGGGAAAGGTTAAGATCTAGGTTAGATGCTTTACCGAGAGCAGTGCTCGGTAAAGGTGCCCATTACCGAGAGCTGAGAATCGACCCTCGGTAACCACTGCTCTAATTTTTTTCCCTTCTCCTTTTGTTTTTGTTTTGCACTATCTTTTTTTATCTGACATCCTATATACCTAAGATATTCATCCCCACTAACCTATTTATCTAAACATGCAACATGTCCACATCATCAGTCCTTCCACGTCATCAAGTTTTGGTCCTCACAACCCCACGTCTTTTACCACAAAAGCAACTGTTTTTTATTTTTGAATAAGACGAAGCCAATCATGTGACAGCTCGCATCCCGTTCTCACTTTTTCATCTTCACACTCGGCTACTCGTGTGCCCTGCCCACACTCATCGCGTCCTCTGCACTTCTCCACATGCCTCTTCCTCTCCCGTCCTCTTAAAACACACAACATTCACCCCTGATTTCTTCCGTCCATCTCCATCACTCATCCCTCCCCTCTATCTCCATCTCACCGGCGGCTGTCCCATCGCCCAATCCGAAGGTAGACTGCCATCGTTGTGTCGGCGACATGCCATGAGGGGGGGGGCACCCCTACATGCGTGTGGCCCATGTATATGCATGCAGGGGTGGTGTGCTATTTGAATAAGGAACGCACGTCCTTGACGTAGCACGTGCCTCACAAACCACACACACGGGCGGGAACGTCAAGGACCGGCTGCGTCCGTTCCCGAGACAGAATCTTTGGTGGGTGATCCCATGACTGAACGAGCCTAGACTTGGTCTGTCATCTCGCGATGACATGCACTAACACGGAGTAGCAGTTATTCACCATGGACTACACCCTCTTGGTACCGAATAACGTCCTAGACCGCCGGGGCCACCGGATGGGTGCTCGATATGGAGACCGCCCGAGGGGGGGGGAGGGCACCCGTACATGCGCGTGGCCCATGCATATGCATGCAAGGGTGGTGTGCTATTTGAATAAGCAACGCACGTCCTTGACGTGACACATGCCTCACAAACCACACACACGGGCGGGAACGTCGAGGACCGGCTGCGTCCGTTCCCGAGACAGAATCTTCGGTGGGTGATCCCGTGACAGAACGAGCCTAGACTTGGTATGTCATCTCGCGATGACATGCACTAACACGAAGAAGCAGTTATTCCTCGTGGTCTACCCCCTCTAGGTGCCGAACAACGCCCTAGACTGCCGGGGCCACCGGAGGGGTGCCGGTCTCTAGAACCGGATGAGGCTCATCCGAAGAAGAAAACACAAGACGGTAATTATGATGTGCTAAGGTTGTTTGCAAAGCATGAAAGAAAACAACAAAAAAAGTATAATACATATTATCGAGAATGCACAAGAAGGGAAGAGATCTAGGTGGATGGTTTACGGAGAGCTGCTCTCGGAAAAGGTGGAAATTACAGAGAGCCAAGAATCGACTCTCGGTAATGACTGCTCTAATTCCCCCCTTCTTTTTGTCCTTTTTTTGCACTATATTTTTTGTATCTCATATTTCATATGCTTTTACGACCAAAGTTTATAAATTCCATGACTTTTGATGATTTTTTTCAAAACTCAACTCTAAAGAGTGTGTAAAGTAAAAAAAAAATATGAGAATAAGAAGTTGTTGACCGTGGCCTACCCCCTCTCTCGGTGCTGGTCAACTTTCTAGACCGGCACCGAGAGAGAACTTTAAAGAAGTATCTGAACACTTCCTTCTCCGCGGATTGCTCTTCGCGTGTCTACAACTGTGGCCGGCGGCCACCGGGGGCTAGCACATGCGGCCAAATCTTGCGTAGGCGGCCTCTCACAAGTCTGGAAGTGTTGTGGCGGTTGCAAACGCCCGACCCGCATTTCCGGGGTGTGCCCCCCTCATGGACGGCGCCGCTGACGGCACCTGGAGGGGGGAAACGGACGCGTCGGGTCTACACGGATGGTGTCTTGCTGTGGCTTAGGCCCGGATGTTGCTCCAAAGTGTTCCTATGGGCCGAACTAACACAACCGGGTGGAGAGTACCTCTGGTCAAAGCCCGTCCGTGCAAAGTCAAAGGGCTAGATCCCGTGGTC
>NC_057813.1:478968030-478968799 GCF_018294505.1 Triticum aestivum | reverse complement strand
ACCTGGAGGGGGGAAACAGACGCGTCGGGTCTACACGGATGGGGTATTGCTGTGGCTTAGGCCCGGATGTTGCTCCAAAGTGTTCCTATGGGCTGACCTAACACAACCGGGTGGATAGTACTGCTGGTCAAAGCTCGTCCGTGCAAAGTCAAAGGGCTAGATCTCGTGGTCAAACGCTACAGGGTTAGGCAGGACGGGGGCCCTGGGGGGTAGCAATGCCACCGGAGCATCACACCGGGCCCTCATACATGCCGTACGGTGTGGCGGCATGTCCGAAGAGGCAGCACGCCTCTCCAGGGTGTGGCCCCCCTCACGGCCGACACCTGGAGGGGGGAAACAGATGCGTCGGGTCTATACGGAGGGGATCTTGTTGTGGCTTTGGATTAGACTTGGTCTGTCATCTCGCGAAGACATGCACTAACACAGAGAAGCAGTTATTCACCGTGGACTACACCCTCTCGGTGCCGAATAATGCCCTAGACCGCCGGGGCAACCGGATGGGTGCTCGATATGGAGACCGCCCGAGGGGGGGGGGGGGAGGGCACCCCTACATGCGCGTGGCCCATGTATATGCATGCAGGGGTGGTGTGCTATTTGAATAAGCAACGCACATCCTTGACGTAGCACGTGCCTCACAAACCACACACATGGGCGGGAACGTCAAGGACCGGCTGCGTCCGTTCCCGAGACAGAATCTTAGGTGGGTGATCCCGTGACAGAACGAGCCTAGACTTGGTTTGTCATCTCGCGATGACATGCACTAACTCGG
>NC_057813.1:478964570-478967153 GCF_018294505.1 Triticum aestivum | reverse complement strand
GGGGGGGGGGTGGGAGGGCACCCGTACATGCGTGTGGCCCATGCATATGCATGCAGGGGTGGTGTGTTATTTGAATAAGCAATGCACGTCCTTGATGTGACACGTGCCTCACAAACCACACACACGGGCGGGAACGTCGAGGACCGGCTGCATCCGTTCCCGAGACAAAATCTTCGGTGGGTGATCCCGTGACAGAACGAGCCTAGACTTGGTCTGTCATCTCGCAATGACATGCACTAACACGATGTCACGCCCAATATGCGACCCTATCCAAAAGGAACTCGAAGGTTCCACCAAGGATAGACCCGCATATTGAAACACTTTTGCAAGGTGGATATCATTACATCAACATTACATAATAGATGGGGATACATACATAAGGCATACAATGCCACACGAATACAACAATACAATAAATCATAGCATCATCCGACTACGGATGAAACACAAACAAAAACTCAAACGACATCCACCCTGCTAGCCCAGGCTGCCGACCTGGAACCTATCCCTGATCGAAGAAGCAGAAGAAGAACTCAACGCAATCAAGCATCGCTCTCACGTCATGATCATCGCATAACCTGTACCTGCAACTGTTGTTGTAGTAATCTGTGAGCCACGAGGACTCAGCAATCCCATTACCATGGGTATCAAGACTAGCAAAGCTTAAAGGGAAAGGAAGGGGTAAAGTGGTGAGGTTGCAGCAGCGACTAAGCATATATGGTGGCTAACATACGCAAATAAGAGCGAGAAGAGAGCAAGCAGAACGGTCGTGAAACTAGCAATGATCAAGAAGTGATCCTGAACTCCTACTTACGTCAAACATAACCCAAAGACCATGTTCACTTCCCGGACTCCACCGAAAAGAGACTATCACGGCTACACACACGGTTGATGCATTTTAATTTGAATCTGGTGTCAAGTTATCTACAACCGGACATTAACAAATTCCCATCTGCCTATAACCGCAGACACGGCTTTCGAAAGATTATACCCTGCAGGGGTGTCCCAACTTATCCCATGACAAGCTCTCGCGATCAACGAAGGAATAGACCTTCTCCCAGGAAGACCCGATCAGACTCGGAATCCCGGTTTACAAGACATTTCGACAATGGTAAAACAAGACCAGCAAGACCGCCCGATGCGCCGACAATCCCGATAGGAGCTGCACATATCTCGTTCTTAGGGCAACACCGGATAAGCGAAGCGTACAGGAACCGAGAACCAAGTTGCCAAGGAATGGTCCCGCACGGTGCTCTAGGTTGGACCAACACTTAGACAAGCATTGGCCCGGGGGGGCTGTAACAAAGATGACCCTTGGGTTAATTACTCCCAAGGGAAATATAGGTGGTGGTGAGGAAAATGGTAAAACCAAGGTTGGGCCTTGCTGGAGGAGTTTTATTCAAAGCGAACTGTCAAGGGGGTCCCATAAATCACCCGACCGCGTAAGGAACGCAAAATCCAGGAACATAACACCGGTATGACGGAAACTAGGGCGGCAAGAGTGGAACAAAACACCAGGCATAAGGCCGAGCCTTCCACCCTTTACCAAATATATAAATGCATTAATAATATAAGAGATATTGTGATATCCCAACCAAAATCCTGTCCACCATGGAGCAATCTTCAACTTCACCTGCAACTAGCAACGCTATAAGAGCAGTAACATAGCCAAACAACAGTTTGCTAGGAAGGGTGTCAAAGGTTAGAGGTTCATGGCAATTTGGGAGGCTTGAAGAGCAACAGATAGGTAACGCAGCATAGCGATAGAACGAAGCAACTAGCATAGCAATGATAGTAGTGAGATCCAGGGTAGCGGTCATCTTGCCTGAAATCCCGCAAGGAAGAAGAACGAGTCCATGAAGTAGACGAACCAACGTAGTCGAACGAATCCTCACGAACGCAACGTTACCGGAACTAAGAAGCAACACCGGAAAGAAACAAACAACATGGTAAACACACAAGCAGAATCATGGCATGATGCACAATCAAGTATGATGCATGTCCGGTTTAAAGAGGCATGGCATGGCAAAGTGCAACAAACAATACTACAAGTTAAATGGAGCTCAATATGCAACGAGTTGCATATTGACAGAACACCACATTGACATATTTAGTTTAATCTCGTTGAACTGTTGGGCTAACAGAGAGGAGGGCTCTGGGCGCTCACCCATGGGCCTTGGCCCGGCTAGAGAGGAGGAAAGGGTGCGCGAGGCCTGCTTGCTGGAGAGGAAGGCTGGCAGGGGCCGGTGGGCCGAAGCCAGGCTGGGCCGGAGGCGCGTGCGGTCGTGGCCTTGGCACGGTCAACGGCGAGGAGGGGAGACCGGATCGGGGCGATGCAGGGCGCGGCGGCGGAGGGGCCATCTCCGGTGAGGGTAGGCGCGGGGAGGCCGGGACGGGGCCGCAGGTGGCCGGATCCGGCGACAAGGAGCGCGGGCTTGCCGAGCGACATGGTGCAGGAGATGGATCCGGCGTGGCTCGCCGGATCTGGCGCGGAAGGAGCTCGGGAGGGCACCATGGCGCGGGTCTTGAGGTCGGCGATGACGGGCATCCATGGCGGCGGCGCTGCAAGGAACAGAGGGAGTG
>NC_057813.1:478956918-478964209 GCF_018294505.1 Triticum aestivum | reverse complement strand
GAGGCTGAGGGGGAGGCGACGTGGAGGCTTGGGAGTGGCCAGGAGCGCCGGATGGTGGTGGCTGGGCCAATCGGGGTGCGCCAAGTGTCATGGTGGAGGTGGAGGGCGCCGGAATCGAAGGAGAAGGTGGGAGGTGACGGCGGCTGATGATTGGTATGGTGCGGAAATCAAGGAGAGAGGTTAGGGGTGACAAAAATGGCAAGGGGGGCTGCTATTTATAGAAAGAGGGGTTAGGGTTGGGGGTTTGAGGCTGTTTCGGAGCCGTTCGATCTTGATCAGATGGTCCGGAACGGAGGGGGGTTAGGCTAACTAGTGGTCTGAGAAGAGGGGTTAGTGGGCTGAGAGAAGAGGAGAGAAAGAGAGGAGAAATGCAGCCCGGCACGATTTTCGGAGACCAAAAACGTCCGACGAATATACCGACTATATCGCGGTGACATATTTGACGGTTGGGCAGTCAAACAAACTCTGAATGCGACGAAATTTGGCAGGCGGACTGTCTACACTATAATAAGACCGCACGACAAGTTGCAACCCATTCCGAGATCATTTTTATGCCACTAATAAAATATATTTCGGAGGTGCCGCGGGCGCGTGCGAGTGTGGTCTGGACTCCGAACGGACAACAGAGAGAACCGGCGGAACATGAACGGATGCAAGTTTTGAAAAACATGCGGATGAAATGCAGATGATGACATGAGATGAGATGCATAACAAGAACAAAATGCAAAACAACAGATAAAACCCAACCACGAAGGAAAAATCATATAGCATCTCCGGAAAAGGCAAGAGTTGGAGTTATGAATATGGAAAGTTGTATCCGGGGCGTTACAACACTCCACCACTACGAGAGGATCTCGTCCCGAGATCTAGGATGGCACCGGAGGGAAAAGGAAGAGGAAGATAAGAGGTAAACTAAGTTGCTTCTTCGACCAATGAGTGAAACCACGAACCTTGAGAGGTTGTAAAGTTGAAAGAAAGAACACAACAGAGTTGAACACAATTGAGAGCACTGCGGTAGAAAATAGAAACAAGGGGCACCATGTGAACCTTGGAGGTTGCAAAGACACAAATCAGGAGTTTAATGGACAAGATAGAATTGAAACCACTCTGGTTGAAACGAGATAAGAATGAATAAGAATGATATAATTTTGACAGCACTCTGACTGTAAATGGAAGAAATTGAACATGAACTTGACAAGATGAGAGGTTACTTGATGAAATCAACAACACACTGCTTCCAGAACTATTGAAGGAATGGCACAAGGGGTAAGAAGGATTTCAGACAGCACTCCAATTGAAACGATAGGCAAAACTTGATAAGATGAAAGAACTTGAATGAGAACACAACATGCCGGTTAAATGGATAAGCATGAAAAGAACATGATCTTGCCAAAGCAAGATGATGAGTGAAAAGAGCAACATCACAATGCCTCCGGAATGAAAGAATAGAAGCTAGATTGTTGGGATAAAGGGACAGAGAAGAAAATGACAATTTCTGCCACAAATGAACTTGGAAAGCATCCTTGCAAAGAAGGATTGAACGGAGTTGTTGGAAAATCAACAACGAAAAACAAAAGTTTGTAGTGGGCTTATGGAGAACATCTCAAGACTATGAGGTGAAATTCTGCCACTAACGAAAAACATTTGCTTGCTTGAGATCAAAGAAGAGATAACAACTTCTTTCACTGAGAGGATAGGAGAAAACTCAGATCATTGATAAGCACCACAAATAGCAACATTCCTTAGGGAAGGCTTTAGGTGAAATCTATACCAAGATAACTCCAAAGAAGAGATTGATGGATTTAAAATACCTCGTTCTTGACAATATGTGAATCTCGAAACATGAATGAAAATTGTCAAGAATGATATAACACCACCTCAAAAGATAAGGTAGAAAGAATTGCACTTCGGAATGCAAGATGAAGAATGCTTGAACTCCCCAAAACAAAACATGTGTTTAGCACCATGTTTAGTTTTGAGTATAGCTTGATGGATCATAACTTCAAGAGAAATCTTGAAGAACAATTGAAGAATGAAAAGAATCCTTGATGAACCATCATGTAGATCTTCCATGAAGAACTCCGGTAATAAAAGGATGATAGAAAGAAAGAGAAGTTGAAAACACAAGGTGAAGCCTTGCAATGATTTAGATGGAGCTTTGCGACGATATAACCAAGAAAACTTGGAACTCCAAGAATAAAAGAATTGAATCACCTCGAGGAAATAAGAATAAGATTTATTGTATGCTTATCCTTCATCAAATTAAATTGATGAAAAGCAATGGATTTGGCATACTACTTATTCTCGTAGAAAGAATTAAGAGAGATATAGCATAAACTTGTGAAGGTCTTGATGGAACCACCGGTTGGATTTGTTAACAATGAATGAATTGATATGATAACGAAGGAAGGGAAATCTGGAACGAACCACCGTACGAATTGAGAATGAACGAAGTAAAGGGGTGAATCACCGGTAAGAATTAGAGAATGAATGAAGATACTTGAGGGAATTTGATACAAGAGAATGAAGGGATCATAAACTAATTAGAGACCACTTGAGCAATGCACCCGTAAGATTTGGAGAACAAGAGTTGAAGGCTGAGAATGAATAATTCTGAGATGATGGGCTACAGGGAATCAATCTGAAAAGACTCTTGAATTGCTCCGCATGGGTGAAAAGAATTTAAGAGAGCCATGAATCTTCGAGAGAAGGGACAAGATTTAGAGGAAACACTTCTTCGGTCTTCAAATGTTGAGAATGATGATGAGAACCACCATGACAATTGTTGAGACACTCCGGAATAAAAATTGGAAAGGTTGAACCAACGATGCAAAGAATTTAAAAGATCTTGGAGAAAGACATATGACTGATGATAATTCATTCTTACGTCAAACTTGGAAAAGAATTAGGAATGGCTCCGGAATAATTAGAAGAGTCAGGTAAGATCCTGGGAAAAGACCTGTGGGTTAGGGCCCACTCAAAAGAAACACCATTGAAATAATTTTGAAGAGAGATTGCACCGGTAGAATTAAATAGCTTGAATGAGATAACAATCTCCAAATAACTTGAACAGATAGAGAATGGAAGCACGAATCTTCCGAGATATCTTCAGCACTCCGGATATGAACTGGGAGAGGTGAATAAATAATAGAGCCTTGGATAAGAAATTCACATGGGAAGATATGTGAAACAACAGGAAGAGATATGATCAACACCGAAACTTGAAATTAATCCACCGGAGAGAATACGAGAATGAAGAATGATGATCTTGAAGCTCCGTTAGTATCTTCGTGAGAATCACCGGATAAGAACATTGATAGAAGAAAAATGGAGAGACTTCCCATCAATAAAAGGATACTTGATTAAGAAATCTGAGTCCTTGAAGAAAAAGTGTGGGAGGGCGGGAAAACAAAGGCAACTTGAGGACGGATGAAACAAACACCGGTGAGAAAACTTAGAGTTGATCTTGAGAATGTTGAAAATGATTGGAACCACTTGAAGAGAAGCACACCGGTTGAAAAAGAATTAACATGACAACCTCAATGATCAAAAGATTAGTGTTCACATAGCAATATGAGAACACCGTTTAGGAAAGGTATGGATTCAACATTTGACTTTGAAGCAACTCGAATACCACAAATAAAACAAAACAAAGGATTGGCTTGCAGAATAAGCCGGAAACAAACATATGATAGATCCCATGTCGTATCATGTGTCTGTTGGAAAGATAAAACTAGAGCTACTTGAATTCCCACCTATGAAACTCCCGAAACTTTCTGGTTATGCAATCTGGTGTTGGGGATACAGGGGAAGCAATATATCTCACCCAAACTAATAATACCTACATCCAAGCTGTATCCATCCTTCAACACATAACCAAGAAACCTTCGGAAATTGTGTACCTCAACCTTCAAAAAGCATCCGTTATACGAGTTATGGCAATACTCCCGAACTCCCCAGTACTGGGTGACGTCGAGGTTATCTCACCAACAACTGCATAAAAGAGATCTTCGATGTCGGCAAAACTCAGGTATTCCAGAACTACAACGATAAAATTGTGACGACAACACCTCAGAGCTCGACTCCCCGGGTCAAAGCCACATAAATAGACAGGAGGCACCAAGAACAATGTTCTCGTCACAAAACCATCGGAATGATTCCAAGATACCCGCGTGATCCTAAATTTTTTTTAGTGAAATTTGAGGAGAGGAAAGTCAAAACATCTACGTCAGGAGACCTCACCAGAGCGACGAAGGGGGCTGAGGAGTAAAAAGAATCCTACTCTCCGATATATATAATCCTAAGACTCAAAATAGTTTTCTTCTAGACTCAACAACGGCCAACAATCAAGGGGGCTCCTATGGTCGGTCGAGGCTCTGATTACCAACTTGTCACGCCCAATATGCGACCCTATCCAAAAGGAACTCGAAGGTTCCACCAAGGATAGACCCGCATATTGAAACGCTTTTGCAAGGTGGATATCATTACATCAACATTACATAATAGATGGGAATACATACATAAGGCATACAATGCCACATGAATACAACAATACAATACATCAGAGCATCATCCGACTACGGATGAAACACAAACAGAAACTCAAACGACATCCACCCTGCTAGCCCAGGCTGCCGACCTGGAACCTATCCCCTGATCGAAGAAGCAGAAGAAGAACTCAACGCAATCAAGCATCGCTCTCGCGTCATGATCATCGCATAACCTGTACCTGCAACTGTTGTTGTAGTAATCTGTGAGCCACGAGGACTCAGCAATCCCATTACCATGGGTATCAAGACTAGCAAAGCTTAAAGGGAAAGGAAGGGGTAAAGTGGTGAGGTTGCAGCAATGACTAAGCATATATGGTGGCTAACATACGCAAATAAGAGTGAGAAGAGAGCAAGCAGAACGGTCGTGAAACTAGCAATGATCAAGAAGTGATCCTGAACTCCTACTTACGTCAAACATAACCCAAAGACCATGTTCACTTCCCGGACTCCGCCGAAAAGAGACCATCATGGCTACACACACGGTTGATGCGTTTTAATTTGAATCTGGTGTCAAGTTATCTACAACCGGACATTAACAAATTCCCATCTGCCTATAACCGCAGGCACGGCTTTCGTAAGATTATACCCTGCAGGGGTGTCCCAACTTATCCCATGACAAGCTCTCGCGATCAACGAAGGAATAGACCTTCTCCCAGGAAGACCCGATCAGACTCGGAATCCCGGTTTACAAGACATTTCGACAATGGTAAAACAAGACCAGCAAGACCGCCCGATGCGTCGACAATCCCGATAGGAGCTGCACATATCTCGTTCTCAGGGCAACACCGGATAAGCAAAGCGTACAGGAACCGAGAACCAAGTTGCCA
The DNA here is from genome assembly GCF_018294505.1 of Triticum aestivum. Classification (NCBI taxonomy): domain Eukaryota; kingdom Viridiplantae; phylum Streptophyta; class Magnoliopsida; order Poales; family Poaceae; genus Triticum; species Triticum aestivum. The sequence goes on along the minus strand of NC_057813.1, from coordinate 478,958,832 downwards.
AGGAATGGTCCCGCATGGTGCTCTAGGTTGGACCAACACTTAGACAAGCATTGGCCCAGGGGGGCTGTAATAAAGATGACCCTTGGGTTAATTACTCCCAAGGGAAATATAGGTGGTGGTGAGGCAAATGGTAAAACCAAGGTTGGGCCTTGCTAGAGGAGTTTTATTCAAAGCAAACTGTCAAGGGGGTCCCATAAATCACCCGACCGCGTAAGGAACACAAAATCCGGGAACATAACACCAGTATGATGGAAACTAGGGCGGCAAGAGTGGAACAAAACACCAGGCATAAGGCCGAGCCTTCCACCCTTTACCAAATATATAGATGCATTAATAATATAAGAGATATTGTGGTATCCCAACCAAAATCCTGTCCACCATGGAGCAATCTTCAACTTCACCTGCAACTAGCAACGCTATAAGAGGGGCTGAGCAAAAGCGGTAACATAGCCAAACAATAGTTTGCTAGGAAGGGTGTCAAAGGTTAGAGGTTCATGGAAATTTGGGAGGCTTGAAGAGAAACAGATAGGTAACGCAGCATAGCGATAGAACGAAGCAACTAGCATAGCAATGATAGTAGTGAGATCCAGGGTAGCGGTCATCTTGCCTGAAATCCTGCAAGGAAGAAGAACGAGTCCATGAAGTAGACGAACCAACGTAGTCGAACGAATCCTCATAAACGCAACGTTACCGGAACTAAGAAGCAACACCGAAAAGAAACAAACAACATGGTAAACACAGAAGCATATTCATGGCATGATGCACAATCAAGTATGATGCATGTACGGTTTAAAGAGGCATGGCATGGCAAAGTGCAACAAACAATACTACAAGTTAAATGGAGCTCAATATGCAACGAGTTGCATATTGACGAAACACCACATTGACATATTTAGTTTAATCTCGTTTAAGCTACCAAACAATATTAAATGTTGTTAAACATGGCAAGAGGTGAGGCATAATAAAACTACCTATCTAAGCAAGTTTAAATGAGGCCGGAACAACAAAACAACAATTCCGGAAAATCCTCATGTCCATATTTGAGTTTTGGTACTGTTCTGCCCTAAACCACATTTTAAGGTTGTTAAACAGGAAAATAAAGTGGACCATGTTAAACTAGGCATTTTCCACCCCATTTACATATAAAGAACATTTAATTCCGAGCTACGGCTATTTATTTATGAATTAAAGCATTTTAACATGGCATTATGCAAAATAAACACAAACAACATGTTAAACATTTTTAACATAGATGAAAGTGGCATATTATTAATCTACACAATTTTTTGAGCATTTTACATATATAAATCATTTTAATATGATGCACGGTTCATGAGTTATTATATGCATGAAGTTTAGGGTCCAATCTGTAAAAATGCAGTTTTCTGGATAATTAGCAAATCGCTGGACAGGAAAAAACTAGCATGGGCCGAATCTGGTTGAACTGTTGGGCTAACAGAGAGGAGGGCTCTGGGCGCTCACCCATGGGCCTTGGCCCGGCTGGAGAGGAGGAAAGGGTGCGCGGGGCCTGCTTGCTGGAGAGGAAGGCCGGCAGGGGCCGCTGGGCCGAAGCCAAGATGGGCCGGAGGTGCGTGCGGTCGTGGCCTTGGCACGGTCAACGACAAGGAGGGGAGACCGGATCGGGGTAATGCAGGGCGCAGCGGCGGAGGGGCCATCTCCGGCGAGGGTAGGCGCGGGGAGGCCAGGACGGGGCCGCAGGTGGCCGGAACCAGCAAGAAGGAGCGAGGGCACGCCGAGCGACATGGTGCAGGAGATGGATCCGGCGTGGCTCGCCGGATCTGGCGTGGAAGGAGCTCGGGAGGGCACCATGGCGCGGGTCTTGAGGTCGGCGACGACGGGCATCCATGGCGGCGGCGCTGCAAGGAACAGAGGGAGTGAGACATGAGGAAAGAG
>NC_057813.1:478954491-478956315 GCF_018294505.1 Triticum aestivum | reverse complement strand
GTTTCGTGGTGGAGGTGGAGGGCTCCGGAATCGAAGGAGAAGGTGGGAGGTGACGGCGGCTGATGATTGGGACGACGCGGAAATCAAGGAGAGAGGTTAGGGGTGACAAAAATGGCAAGGGGGCTGCTATTTATAGAAAGAGGGGTTAGGGTTGGGGGTTTGAGGCTGTTTCGGAGCCGCTCGATCTCGATCGGACGGTCCGGAACGGAGGGGGGTTAGGCTAACTAGTGGGCTGAGAAGAGGGGTTAGTGGGCTGAGAGAAGAGGAGAGAAAGAGAGGAGAAATGCAGCTCGGCACGATTTTCGGAGACCGAAAACGTCCGACGAATATACCGACTATATCGCGGTTACATATTTGACGGTTGGGCAGTCAAACAAACTCCAAATGCGACGAAATTTGGCAGGCGGACTGTCTACACTGTAATAAGACCGCACGACAAGTTGCAACCCATTTCGAGAACATTTTTATGCCACTAATAAAATATATTTTGGAGGTGCCACGGGCGCGTGCGAGTGTGGTCTGGACTCCGAACGGACAACGGAGAGAACCGGCGGAACACGAACGGATGCAAGTTTTGAAAAACATGCGGATGAAATGCAGATGATGACATGAGATGAGATGCATAACAAGAACAAAATGCAAAACAACAGATAAAACCCAACCACGAAGGAAAAATCATATAGCATCTCCGGAAAAGGCAAGAGTTGGAGTTATGAATATGGAAAGTTGTATCTGGGGCGTTACACACGAAGAAGCAGTTATTCCTCGTGGCCTACCCCCTCTAGGTGCCGAACAACGCCCTAGACCGCCGGGGCTACCGGAGGGGTGCCGGTCTCTAGAACCGGACGAGGCTCATCCGAAGAAGAAAACACAATACGGTAATTATGATGTGCTAAGGTTGTTTGCCAAGCATGAAAGAAAACAACAAAAAAAACACCGGCATCCACCATTAAGAAGAAGGCCTATCACTTTGAATGTTCTCTGCTCGAGACTGGTGAACATTCAAAGTGATAGTCCATCTCCTTAACAAGAGTGTAATGAATACCGAAGCTTACTGCATCTGGACTATCCCACTATTTAAATAGGTTTTGTTGCTTGTCTCTAGGCGAGGTGGGACTAAACTTTGATGGTGCCCTAATCATTACCGAGAGTGACGCTCGGCACCTGCTCATTTACCGAGAGCCAGCAATCGACTCTCGGTAATGACTGCTCTAATCCCCCCCTCTTTCCTGTCTTTTTTTGCACTATCTTTTTTGTATCTCATATTTCATATGCTTTTACGGCCAAAGTTTATAAATTCCATGACTTTTGGTGATTTTTTTCAAAACTCAACTTTAAAGAGTGTGTAAAGTAAAAAACATGAGAAGAAGAAGTTATTGACCGTGGCCTACCCCCTCTCTCGGTGCCGGTCAACTTTCTAGACTAGCACCGAGAGAGAACTTTAAAGAAGTATCTGAACACTTCCCTCTCCGTGGATTGCTCTTCGCGTGTCTATGACTGTGGCCGTCGGCCTCCGTGGGCTAGCACATGCCGCCAAATCTTGCGTAGGCGGCCTCTCACAAGTCTGAAAGTGTTGTGGCAGTTCCAAACGCCCGGCCCGCATCTCCAGGGTGTGCCCCCTCACAGACGGCGCCGCCGCCGGCACATGGAGGGGGGAAACGGACACGTCGGGTCTACACGGATGGGGTCTTGTTGTGGCTTAGGCCCGGATGTTGCTCCAAAGTGTTCCTATGGGCTGACATAACACAACCGGGTGGAGAGTACCGCTGGTCAAAGCCCGTCCGTGCAAAGTCAAAGGGATAGATCCCGTGGTCAAACGCTACA
>NC_057813.1:478953679-478954193 GCF_018294505.1 Triticum aestivum | reverse complement strand
GTGTGGTGGCATGTCCGAAGAGGCGGCACGCCTCTCCGGGGTGTGGCCCCCTCACGACCGGCACCTGGAGGGGGAAACGGACGCGTCGGGTCTACACGGATGGGATCTTGCTATGGCTTTGGCCTAGACTTGGTATATCATCTCGCGATGACATGCACTAACACGGAGAAGCAGTTATTCACCGTGTACTACACCCTCTCGGTGCCGAATAATGCCCTAGACCATTGGGGCCACTGGAGGGGTGCTCGTTATGGAGACCGCCCGAGGGGGGGGGGAGGGCACCCCTACATGCGCATGGCCCATGTATATGCATGCAGGGGTGGTGTGATATTTGAATAAGCAACACACGTCCTTGACGTAGCACGTGCCTCACAAACCACACACACAGGCGGGAACGTCAAGGACCGGCTATGTTCGTTCCCGAGACAGAATATTTGGTGGGTGATCCCGTGACAGAATGAGCCTAGACTTGGTCTGCCATCTCAGGATGACATGCACTAACATAGAGTAGCAG
>NC_057813.1:478945431-478953513 GCF_018294505.1 Triticum aestivum | reverse complement strand
CCATGGACTACACCCTCTTGGTACCGAATAACGCCCTAGACCGTCGGGGCCACCGGATGGGTGCTCGATATGGAGACCACCCGAGGGGGGGGGGAAGGGCACCCGTACATGCGCGTGGCCCATGCATATGCATGCATGTGTGGTGTGTTATTTGAATGAGCAACGCACGTCCTTGACGTGACATGTGCCTCACAAACCACACACACGGGCGGGAACGTCGAGGACCGGCTGCATCCGTTCCCGAGACAGAATCTTTGGTGGGTGATCCCGTGACAGAACGAGCCTAGACTTGGTCTGTCATCTCGCGGTGACATGCACTAACACGAAGAAGCAGTTATTCCTCGTGGCCTACCCCCTCTAGGTGCCGAACAATGCCCTAGACCGTCGGGGCCACCGGAGGGGTGCCGGTCTCTAGAACCGGATGAGGCTCATCCGAAGAAGAAACCACAAGACGGTAATTATGATGTGCTAAGGTTGTTTGCCAAGCATGAAAGAAAACAACAAAAAAACACCGGCATCCACCATTAAGAAGAAGGCCTATCACTTTGAATGTTCTCTGCTCGAGACAGGTGAACATTCAAAGTGATAGTCCATTTCCTTAACAAGAGTGTAATGAATACCGAAGCTTACTACATCTGGACTATCCTACTATTTAAATAGGTTTTGTTGCTTTTCTCTAGGCGAGGTGGGACTAAACTTTGATGGTGCCCTAATCATTACCGAGAGTGACGCTCGGCACCTGCTCATTTACCGAGAGCCAGGAGTCGACTCTCGATAACTTCTTCTTTACCGAGAACCCTCTCGGCATAACTGCAACAGCCAAGTGCCTCCACCTTCCAGCGCATGCCTATTTACCGAGTGCGGCCCTCGGTAAACTTTTGTTCCCAGTTCTATTCATACTGTTTTTGCTCGAGTTGGTGCAGCAAAAACATTTATACAATACTCAAACTTGCATTTCAGGTCACACAGGTTAACAACAAACTCACATAAGCATTAATCCATAAATAGTTCACACAAGCTTCATTTCAAATCACAAAGTAGCTGTCGCGGCCGGTTTTTCGGGTATTAATTTCCCAGAAAATGGCCTTTGTGCTCACCAGCCCCAGGATTACTGTTAGCTGATGAGGCACCAACTTGTTACAGAAACTCCAAGCAAAAATACATAATATGTAGTACAAGACCATTCTGGCCTATGAGTACAACATAAGGTTGCTAGTGGTTGATGGCGGAAGCGGTTTGTGGATTATCTGTGGTATGGGACTCCATTTCCCACAGGAACAGCTGACCAGGTTAACTCCTATCCTCGCGAGGCTGCTATAACCGTTGCTTAGGTTCCGGGGCTGTCATCACAACGCTCCTCTCCAAGCAAGAAATCTGGCCAAGACAATAGCCAGGGACAAGCCAGTGAGTACTTTGAATGTACTCGCAAACATTATGAGCACGGGTATAATATATCAAATCATACTCTAAAATATTCTATGATCACAACATCAGTCATAAAATGGAATCCATGATGCATGCAAGCAGGTTATTTATATGCAACATGAATATGTAATAGCAGAGTAGTAATAAAATGCACCAGTCGGGTGTCTGAAGCGACGCCTCGAAAGGATAGTAAATAACGAGCGTGCCTCAGTCGGGCGTCTGAGCGACACCACATAAAGGGCTTATAAAGAAAATAAATAACAGCATGCCACAGTCGGGCGTCTGAGCGACACCACATAAAGGGCTTATAAAGTAAATAAATAACAGCATGCCACAATCGGGCGTCTGAGCGACACCACATAAAGGGCTTATAAAGTAAATAAATAACGACATGCCACAGTCGGGCGTCTGAGCGACACCACATAAAGGGCTTATAAAGTAAACAATCATAGTGAATATCCAGGAGGCAAAAACGTCCCAGGGATACTCAATACTTCAAATAGTATAAAGGGGTTAGTCCATAATAACAATAATCATAATCATCATAAGTCACAAGTCACGATCCATGTTCTGGTTTAGCAGTTTTCTCCTTCGAAGACCGAAACCAGGACCGACACTTGACCCAACCCAGACTGTAATCCTTAATAATGGACACGGCTATTCGAATAGGTTTAATCTCTGCAGAGGGTGTACTCTTTACCCACGAGTAACGAATTCCTTTAGTCCATCGGGACTAATTCCGTCTACGGCCTTTTAGTTGAAAACACACCTAACTTGCACATACCAGCTTAACTTATCCGGTGTCTGGAATCACCCACGACACTTGTTAAGCAAAACTCTAAGTGGGGAGGCTACAACCTCGCGTAGCATGGGATCAAATTTATATCGCGCGCTCTAAGGGGTGGCCTCCCCTCTCGGTCTCAACCGGAAACACCCATGCCCCCGGACCAGGTGGCCTGCCTACCAGCTACAACCGGTATCTTCCACCATGGCCTCTCTGTACGGTTTGTGCTAGAAAGGGGTTGGCGACTTACTGAACCGTACCCTACTTGTTGTAGAGACAAGTGGTAGCACGAAACAAGTATGGGGTTTACTGGAACAAGACTCGGTTTATGGTCGACTCAGGAGGTTTTAAGTATTCCCTGCATGATTAGCATAACGAATATATTTCATCCAACAGACAGAATCACCACTCATCATACCCCTCATCCCATGCCGGACACACTCGTCTCGATGAGGAACTAGGGACAAGCTCGGGTCTACCCAAGACCGAGACTTTCCCATTTTCTTTCCAGTAGGCACGAAAGGCATACGAGGATGATCATTATCACAAGCATGTCCATTTCCAACAGCAAGGAAGTTTCAAATAAGCATTTATGCAAACGATCACATCACCACATGAAATAACGAGTTCCACGTATTGAGGTGGTGTCATAATCGTGTCAAACAATGCATGAAAAATATTATGCCAGGGTTTAGAATGCTTGCCTTTAAGGTGTGGAAAGGCAGGGTGCACTCCAAAACTTTTGAAAGCTTTCTCCTCTCTCCAAAAATCCTATTTTTTTGAATCAATATATAGTTTCAAAAACAGTACCAAAAAGTTGTCTGGAAATTTTTGAAATAAATCCTAAAATAAACTAGACAAAATTTGAGGAAGGTAGGAAAAAGAATCAACTCATTTGGAGTTAAAATTAAAAAGTTATAGGCAGTCAAAGTTGTGGTCAAAATCTGTTTTTTTAAATAAACAGAAAAAGAAAAACGTTTCGATTACTGACCATGTCGAAGGCGTATTTTGGATTTACGCCTCCACTTACTCCAGTGTGGACCGTGCGTGGGTCACTGACAATGGGCCTGCCTGGCCCACTGGTCAGGTTTGACGAGTCGACCTCCCCCCTTCTTCCTTTGCCCGAGCGAAGGCGGGACTCCGGCGATGCTCGCCAGCGAATGGCGGCACCATTCGGGAAACCGAGGCCATCCATGGGCTCAGGGCGTCGAGGCGGTCCTATCGGTGGTCGACTTTCTGGCGGGGACGGAGGGAGTCACCGGCGGCGAGCTTCGCGGCGGCCGGTGGCTTCGGTGGCAAAGTGTGTTTGGGGCTACGGTGGCTTTCCGTCGCAGCTGGGGGTCTGGGCGACTCGGCAAGATGAAGTGGAATCGTTTGGTGGCGTTGGGAGGGCCGGGGAGGTTCGGGTTGTGACGAACGGAGCCGGGAGGCGGCGGTGGCCGAACTGGCCGGAGTCGGGGAAGACGGCCTCTTCCTCTTCAATTGATGGCAACGGGGGCACTAGGAGAACGGTGTGAGACTGCCCGAGTGCTCGGAGGAGCTCGGGGCTCCTTAAATAGGCGAGTCAAGGCGGTTCCGCGGCGGCCGGGGATAAGTTTACCGGCGAACCGCCTCTTTGTTACGGCAGGGCATTGTGGCGGCGACGAGAGCTAGAGGACGCGCTTGTGGATGAGTCTGAGCTGCTCCAGGGGTAGGTGGCGAGTGGGAGAGGCTCAGGCGGCGCCGACCTAAGCAGGGGCTGCCGGGCGGCCGTGGCGGCTAGCTCCTGGCTTGCCGGAGACGTGGCGAGGGGCTGCTGTGCTCGTGGGGTGCAGAAGGAGACTTGGCGTGCAGGCTGCGGTCGGCCAAGGGCCAGAACGGGTGCGGGGCGAGACGCGGCGGCTCGGTCGCGGCACATGCAAAACGCGCGCTCTGGGCGCGCCCAGAGCATGCACGAGATGTGCTCGACAAAATGCCAGGGCATGCTAGAGGTCTTGAGTGAGGTTGGGGTTTAATAGACCTAGGCTAAAGTCATCTAGAGGCTTAGTGGACAAGTTAGCTTTCCCAGAGGTGCAAGGTCTCAGTGCAAAACAAGGATCATATCAAAATTGATCATGCCCATAAGGTGTTTGTCATAATGACAGGGGCACCTAGGCATTTCTTCGAGTGGCTAAATTCTCCAGGCTAGTGTCTCTTTGGGTGCAAAAGAGAGTGGTAAGGTCATTTGGGCAAAAGAAGAAACTTGCTAGTGCAAGTTTTGCAAATCTTCAGATTTGGACAGAAAGAACAGGGCATGATTGCAAGAACTAGAATTGCTCCAATGAGTCCAACCTCTTGGACTTAAGGTTTTAGCAGGGAGGGCTACAAGTAGGAAAAGAAATCACAGCAACAGGAGCAAGTCAAAATATAGCTGTAGTACAATTCATCAAGTTGGATCAGAATGAAGATGAGGATGGTTCACTCAAATCTTTCAAAGGACATCACTGGGTTTTTGCAAAAAAATAATTAATATACTCCTGTTGACATCCCAAAATTTTGGTAGAAGTTTTAAAGAAATATTTAAATAGGTTGTAGTGCAAAACTGCCCACTGGACCAGATTTGAAAACTTGGTGTAGAACTCAAAATATCCAAGGAATGAAATATATTTTTGCATAAAAGTGATTTAGAAACATCCCATGACATCTCCAAATTTTTGGTGGAATTTTTGAATGAATTTATCAAAGGGTTGCAGTACAAATGTAACCCTAAACTTATGAAAAACCAAATTAGAGAAATAAGGCTCAGGGAAAAAATGATTATATAGATAATCCCACTGATAAAAGAATTGTTTTATTTGAGAGGGTAAATGAGTCCAATGAAATTGGGAAGTTTTTCACTTGAGGTAAAAACTCCATAGAAATAAAGGGAAGAATGGTTCTGGAATCAAAAGAAAATCCAGAAACAAAAGTTTAAGTTTCCTGGCAAAATTTTAATTAATTAAAACAAGGTTAAAATTTTGGGGTGTCATAGTAGCTATTTAGTACAAGTGCCTACTTACTAATTAAACAACAAAGTGGTCTGCATGCATGCACCATATGATAAAAAGCAACACCACAATTATGACAAACTGAAAGAGAATTATGAAGTTCTTCAACCCACTGAACCAGCTAAGCCGTGTCTGGCTTGCACTATTGCGTAATTCTTTTTTTCTCTTTTGCTTAAGCAACTACTGATTGGGATGATACTCTGTCGTCTCTCTGTTGTTGAATGAGGTGAAGGAGTTGCCTTCATAATGAAGTATTTGTTCATTGCATTCCGACCATTAATTGTAGACTCCTGGACACCGTCCTCTGTACACCACACACCACTTCATCTACAAAAGAAGAGAAATAAGGCACATCATACATAATCAACATAAGCATTCATCACTCATACAATCAAAAGCATCGCAAGTGGCCATCCAAGTCCATATCAGCAAGTACATAACTATAAATCAACGTCAAACTATCTAAGTGACTACTCTGAGGTGTAGTCGATGAAACCAGTGATCGTCGAGTCAGAGCACGTGGGGGCATCCCCCATAGTGGAGGACCAAGCATCGTCGGGAATGATGGTCGGTGGACTCAATGGCTCCTTGCGTGGTGGAGCCTTGCCCTCCTTAGCTGGGGGATTCTTCTTGGCCAGATCCACAAAAAACTTCATTAGGATCAGCTGTGGGTTCTTCTCAAGGAGTTCCTCCAAGCGGTACTCGGAGCTCTTCTCCGTGTCCATGGAGTCGACCCTAATGGAAGCTTCGCCGTTGGAGGCCATAGCCAAAAAATTGATCGATGCTAAAACCTTTCATCACACAATGGAAAATAACATAAGAATCAAACATGAAAGATATAACATGAAGAGCTCACGTAGATCGACCGCCATCATCAAAAGTCGATTTTCTTCCTCCAAGAACAACTCTCGCTGGTGGTGGTATATATGGTGGACACTCTCTCACGGGTATTTCAACTTTCTATGATGGTTGAGTTGGGTGAGCCCCTCGCGCGTTATCAAGATATAACATGAGGAGCTCACCCAAATCAACCGTCATCGCTCAAAAGTTGATTTTTCTTCCTCCAAGAACAACTCCCATCGACACTATCTCACGTATCTCATCGGTCACATCCGCACATAGCATCCATGCATACAAAATTATCAACAATTATCTACATTTTTCCTTTTAAAAAAAGTATCTACATGGCATCCATCCATCTATAAATCCATCCATCTTTCTATGCACCCATCTATCAATCCATCCATCTATCTATGCATCCATCTATCAATCCATCCATTTATCTATGCATCCATCTATCTATCCATCCATCTATGTATGCATCCATCTATCAATCAATCTATCTATACACACATGGAGAGGAGGAGGGGGCTTACCGGAGGGAGGAGCTCGGTATGGTGTCGGGGGCGACGGTGGAGGGGGCACTAGTCGATGGAGGGGTGCCGGAGCAGAGGAGGAGGGGCGCCGGTCGGTGGGGAGCTGAGTGAAGAAACAACACGGGGGAAATATGCTTAAGTAGTCGACGTCACATTTACCGAGTGCTTGTCGGTGCGGCACTCAGAAATGAAATCAACTCTAGATCTAGGTTAGATGATTTACCGAGAGCAGCTCTCGGAAAAGGTGGAAGTTACCGAGAGCCAAGAATCGACTCTCGGTAATGACTGCTCTAATTCCCCCCCCCACCCCTCTTTTTGTCTTTTTTTGCACTATCTTGTTTGTATCTCATATTTCATATGCTTTTACGACCAAAGTTTATAAATTCCATGACTTTTGATGATTTTTTCAAAACTCAACTTTAAAGAGTGTGTAAAGAAAAAAAACATGAGAAGAAGAAGTTGTTGACCGTGGCCTACCCCCTCTCTCGGTGCCGGTCAACTTTCTAGACCGGCACCGAGAGAGAACTTTCAAGAAGTATCTGAACACTTCCCTCTCCGCGGATTGCTCTTCGCGTGTCTACGACTGTGGCCGGCGGCCTCCAGGGGCTAGCACATGCCGCCAAATCTTGCGTAGGCGGCCTCTCACAAGTCTGGAAGTGTTGTGGATGTTGCAAACGCCCGGCCCGCGTCTCCGGGGTGTGCCCCCCTCACGGACGGCGCCGCCGCTGGCACCTGGAGGGGGGAAACAGACGCGTCGGGTCTACACGGATTGGGTCTTGCTATGGCTTAGGCCCGGATGTTGCTCCAAAGTGTTCCTATGGGCTGACCTAACACAACCGGGTGGAGAGTACCGCTGGTCAAAGCCCGTCCATGCAAAGTCAAAGGGCTAGATCCCGTGGTCAAACACTACAGGGTTGGGCGGGACGGGGGCCCTGGGGGGTAGCAATGCCACCAGAGCATTGCACCGGGCCCTCATACATGTCGTACGGTGTGGTGGCATGTCTGAAGAGGCGGCACACCTCTCTGGGGTGTGGCCCCCCTCACGGCCGGCACCTGGAGGGGGGAAACAGAAGCGTCGGGTCTACACAGATGGGATCTTGTTGTGGCTTTGGCCTAGACTTGGTCTGTCATCTCGCGATGAATTGCACTAACACGGAGAAGCAGTTATTCACTGTGTACTACACCCTCTCGGTGCCGAATAAGGCCCTAGACCGCCAGGGCCACCGGATGGGTGCTCGATATGGAGATCGCCCGAGGGGGGGGGAGGGCACCCCTACATGTGCGTGGCCCATGTATATGCATGCAGGGGTGGTGTGCTATTTGAATAAGCAACACACGTCCTTGACGTAGCACGTGCCTCACAAACCACACACACGGGCGGGAACGTCAAGGACCGGCTACGTCCGTTCACGAGACAGAATCTTTTGTGGGTGATCCCGCGAAAGAACGAGCCTAGAATTGGTCTGTCATCTCGCGATGACATGCACTAACA
>NC_057813.1:478942493-478944432 GCF_018294505.1 Triticum aestivum | reverse complement strand
GGTGCTCGATATGGAGACCGCCCGAGGGGGGAGGGCACCCGTACATGCGCGTGGCCCATGCATATGCATGCAGGGGTGGTGTGTTATTTGAATAAGCAACGCACGTCCTTGACGTGACACGTGCCTCACAAACCACACACACGGGCGGGAACGTCGAGGACCGGCTGCATCCGTTCCCGAGACAGAATCTTCGGTGGGTGATCCCATGACAGAACGAGCCTAGACTTGGTCTGTCATCTCGCGATGACATGCACTAGAACGGAGTAGCAGTTATTCACCATGGACTACACCCTCTAGGTGCCGAACAACGCCCTAGACCGCCGGGGCCACCGGAGGGGTGCCGGTCTCTAGAACCGGACGAGGCTCATCCGAAGAAGAAAACACAAGACCGTAATTATGATGTGCTAAGGTTATTTGCCAAGCATGAAAGAAAACAACAACAAAAAACACTAGCATCCACATTAAGAAGAAGGCCTATCACTTTGAATGTTCTCTGCTCGAGACAGGTGAACATTCAAAGTGATAGTCCATATCCTTAACAAGAGTGTAATGAATACCGAAGCTTACTGCATCTGGACTATCCCACTATTTAAATAGGTTTTGTTGCTTGTCTTTAGGCGAGGTGGGACTAAACTTTGATGGTGCCCTAATCATTACCGAGAGTGACGCTCGGCACCTGCTCATTTACCGAGAGCCAGGAATCTACTCTCGGTAATGACTGCTCTAATCCCCCCCTCTTTCCTATCTTTTTTTGCACTATCTTTTTTGTATCTCATATTTCATATGCTTTTACGATCAAATTTTATAAATTCCATGACTTTTGATGATTTTTTTCTAAACTCAACTTTAAAGAGTGTGTAAAGTAAAAAACATGAGAAGAAGAAGTTGTTGACCGTGGCCTACCCCCTCTCTCGGTGCCGGTCAACTTTCTAGACCAGCACAGAGAGAGAACTTTAAAGAAGTATCTGAACACTTCCCTCTCCGTGGATTGCTCTTTGCGTGTCTACGACTGTGGCCGGCGGCCTCCGGGGGCTAGCACATGCCACCAAATCTTGCGTAGGTGGTCTCTCACAAGTCTGGAAGTGTTGTGGCGGTTGCAAACGCCCGACCCGCGTCTCCGGGGTGTGCCCCCCTCACGAACGACGCCGCCGCTGGCACCTGGAGGGGGGAAATGGACGCGTCGGGTCTAAACGTATGGGGTCTTGCTGTGGCTTAGGCCCGGATGTTGCTCCAAAGTGTTCCTATGGGCTGACCTAACACAACCGGGTGGAGAGTACCGCTGGTCAAAGCCCGTCCGTGCAAAGTCAAAGGGCTAGATCACGTGGTCAAACGCTACAGGGTTAGGCCGGACGGGGGCCCTGGGGGGGGGGGGTAGCAATGCCACCGGAGCATCGCACCGGGCCCTCCTACATGTCGTTCGGTGTGGTGGCATGTCCGAAGAGGCGACACGCCTCTCCGGGTTGTGGCCCCCCTCGCGGCCGACACCTGGAGGGGGAAATGGACGCGGCGGGTCTACATGGATGGGATCTTGCTGTGGCTTTGGCCTAGACTTGGTCTGTCATCTCGCGATGACATGCACTAACACGGAGAAGTAGTTATTCACCATGGACTACACCCCTCTCCGTGCCGAATAATGCCCTAGACCGCCGGGGCCACCGAATGGGTGCTCGATATGGAGACCGCCCGAGGGGGGGGGGAGGGCACCCGTACATGCGCGTGGCCCATGCATATGCATGCAGGGATGGTGTGTTATTTGAATAAGCAACGCACGTCTTTGACGTGACACGTGCCTCACAAACCAGACATATGAGCGGGAACGTCGAGGACCGGCTGCGTCCGTTCCCGAGACAGAATCTTCGGTGGGTGATACCATAACAGAACGAGCCTAGACTTGGTCTGTCATCTCGTGATGACATGCACTAACACAGAGTAGCAGTTA